>NC_069505.1:302845878-303120878 GCF_027579735.1 Bombina bombina | reverse complement strand
ATATATATATATATATATATATATATATATATATATATATATATATATATATATATACATACACACACACACATACTGTATATATATATATATATATATATATATATATATATATATAAAAAATGATAATAATCTAGATAAAAAAATCTTTAAACACAAAACTATTTAGAATAATTCAGAATAAAATACAAATAAAACAGGGCAACTGTGCTGTAGTGCTCATTCACCCTTTCTTGTATGGCACCGATTAACACATTATTTTTATCTTTTATTATAAACGTGACAGTAAATTTTACAGCACTATGCAGGCGCTAAAATAAATAAAGACAAGACAGGACTGCAGAGCTTACAATCTAAGGGGTAAGCACCATGGGAAAAATGTGCAGCAACAACCCACTAAGCTACAACCAGTAGGTACAATGTATGTGCCAAAGGGAAAATGCATCCTTGGCAACATTCTGCTGCATATCTGTATGCGTGATAGGTGTACTCCGGGTCATTATACTGTGGCCAGATCATCACATACATCTGTGCTGTTCCGAATATGATGCTAACTGAGATTCCCACAATTCCGAACATCTTGCAACTACAAATACCATGTTCAATTATCTCGATCTCAGATAAAAAGTGATAATTACTAGTGATTAGGGCTATGAATTACTCCTTCACTGCTATAGAGGGCTGCAAGGGGGGGGAATTTGTGGCGACAATATTAACTGTGACCCTCTAGCACACGTCACACTTAGTTAGCACACTCAGTTTGGCTGCAATATTTTGCTAGCCCCAATATTTCTATTGTCAAGAACGGCTGGATTATCATGCAAGTACTCATAAGCACAAGTAGCATTTTTTAAACAGATGTATATTGATTTTTTCTCAAGGTAATAATACATCATCTATTAGCAAAATAAAAAAGTCAGTTTTATGTTTGCAGATACAAGAAAATTGATTACTAATGTTGTTTATTATGACCCCAGGCAACATTCCAAACCTTAAAGGGACAGTCTACTTCAGAATTGTTATTGTTTAAAAAGATAGATAATCCCTTTATTACCCATACCCTCCAATTTGCATAACCAACACTGTTGATATTAATAATACTTTTTTACTCTGTGATTTACCTTGTACCTAAGCTTCTCCAGAATGCCCTCTTATTTCAGTTCTTTTGAAAGACATGGCATTTTAGCCAAGTCAGTGCCTGACTCCTAGGTAACTCAATGTATCTATATTGGCACACATGAAACTAACGCCATCTAGCTGTGAAAATCTGTCAAAATGCCCTGAGATAAGAGGCGGCCTTTGATCATAAAAGTCAATTGGAAAGTTGTTTAAATTTACATGCCCTATCTGAATCATGAAAGTTTAATTTGACTAGACTGCCCTTTAAATAATCTTCCTAAGGAACTATATGACCTGGTATACTAAAGGTTTGGCTATCAAAGTCGAATAAATAAATGTAAAAAGTCCTAGATAGCACAAATGTGTCTTTCAGTATTTAGGTGACCTTCTCTATTGTATAACTATAGAACTACTCTTCACAGAGCAGACTTAGAGACTGTCTCCCGAACGACTGCTCTTTTGTGCCTCACCAAGCTCCGTTTGTTTGTTGCCGACAATGGAAACAAACAAATCAGCTTCAACATGTTTCTACATTCAGCTGTTAAGCCGGTTCCTTTCAAAACTTGCTTTCCCATATGCTTATTCCTTTTTTTGGGGGTTTGGTATAAACAACACAAATACATATTGTTTATGTCCATCTGCTGCTGCTGTTATCTGTTTGCATTAGCGACTGTCTGCGACAGATAACCTTCCCTACTGGCGAGTTCAACATGGACTAGAAGAGAGTTTTTTTCTTTTTAAATAAACAGTTTAAAGACAGAGGGCTCATGTTTAACCATTTCAATGTCTCTCTCATTGCTATTATTCCCATATGGCAGGCTGAATAGATTTCCAGTTGATAAGGGAGCACGGTGTAGGCCTCTCTAAGCAAAGTAGGGGGTTACACACTCTCTGTGATCTGGCTAATTAAAGATCACAACCTAACGGGCAACCTCCCAAAGACCCCCTCTCAAGGAACAAATAAAAGAGTCAAACTAAAGTGTGTGATCTGCTACTAAATGGGATGAGACACAGATCGCTGTCCTCCCTAAGTGGTTTTGTGGTGTCAGATGAATTTATTAATGGGATTTTCTTCTCTTCCAAGAACAAAATGTGTACCCTCCCCCCCTCGTATGAATATTTAATAAGGAGGCTCTGGTTTCTGAGGCTCAGTACTCTGGGCTGTCTGGCATTTGGCACAACGGAGGTTAACTGCAGCTTTCTAGGTAATATCTACAAACTGATCTGCCATGGTAACCTCGGCAAGGTTCCAGATTCTAAACAAGGAGTTTGTCACAATCTACCGTTTATCGGCATCTTAGCTGCAGATGAGCTGATTTCAGTGTTATGGTGATTACAATCATCCATTTTTACTAACGGCAGCACTTTTCAGTATTGTTTTGGTGAAAATTGGCCTTATACTTATACAGTCGCGATCCAAATCTCAATAGCAACATGGGGCCATTTTTACACTTATCATAAATTCAGCAGCTACTAGCACTTGATAAAAGCCCAGACAACACTTTTTGACTTATTGCCGCAGTACCACAAATATTTTTGAATGTAATGTTGGTACTTGCACAATCAAAACAACTGAAGTTTACCTACTGCCTTATTAACCAACGTTAGGAACCAATGCCACCAAACAGACGCAAACACTTCCTGCTCAACTAATCAAATAAAATGAATAATTAGCACTTTTTCACTAATAATAATTAGCAAAATAGATAACCGAGGAAACACATATGTCTGCTACACTGAAAATACCCCTGTTCAAATCCCTGAGACACACATATATCTCAGTGGTTTTGGAGCACAAGTTAATTACACAGGTTAGCTATTAGTATCACTTTACACTATTGAAAGAGATCAATTAACATTTAGATACAGGCCCTTCAACCTGTGATGTTATTACTAAACTTCGCCCACCCCATTGCCATTTTGGTGTCCTTAAAGGGACATTATACACTCATTTTTTCTTTGCATAAATGTTTTGCAGATAGATCTATTTATATAGCCCATGAAGTTTTTTTTTTTGTTTTTTTTTAATGTGTAGTTTTGCTTATTTTTAAATAACATTGCTCTGATTTTCAGACTCCTAACCAAGCCCCAAAGTTTTAGGAGAATACCGTCAGATACCTACTCCAGCTTGCTCCTGTTTGTGTAAAGGGCCTTTTCATTTGCAAAAGAAGGGGGAGGGGGGAGTGACTTATTTCCCACTTGCAGTGGGCTTCCAACTACCTTTTCAACAGAGCTAAACTGAGAGCTTCTAAGTAACTTTTTAAAACAATTTTTATACTGGATTTTTATATCAGTTATCTGTACATCTTATTCTTTATAGTAGTGTGTATTACATTTTGTTATATGAAAATTGGTGTATACTGTCCCCCTTTAAATGAACAGTTTACTCAAAAAGTGAATATGTTTTAAACAAAAGTGCTTCAATAGTTACATATAGTAGTGGTGAGCAATGTATACACATCGTTTTCATCTTTTGAAAATATTTTTTTGAAAGCTCCATTGTGAACAAGCTTACCTTACCCCCGTTGAATATTTTCTGGCCCGTGCGCCAGTCCAATTGCACTCTTAACCAGCACAAAGGGCATGCACCACCCTTCATGGCAATGTCATCGCTAGTGTGAACACCGACCTGCGCTCCCATAAAAGCATGTCCTGTGTTGAGCCGTGAGTAGAATATTTTTTTAACTTTACGGCTCATATTTGCAGGTGCGCGAGTGATCAATTTTCCTGCACTTGTTCATGGCGGTCACGTAAATACTGACATGTGTGCTTGTTATTGGGGGGTGTATACAAATTTTCATACACTACACTATTGGCTATGACACGCTGTGAAGGCGTGCTGCTATTCTCGTGAGTTAGCTCTGCTTTTTTCTAAGAGCGGACCGTGATGGCATTGATCTCAGCTAAAACTGTTAGTTTTAAAGTATTATATAAATCCATGATTTGATTCCATGTCATTGTGGTTGGTTTACATATCCATTGTAAATGTTAAAATTGCCATTAAAACTACTTTTCAGCATACTGGTCCTTTAATCATTCGCCTTTGGATTATTAAATCTTGAGATTAATGACAAAGATAATGATTTTACGTTGTTTAAAGGGACACTCAGGTGAAATTAAACTTTCATGATTCAGATACAGCATGTAATTTTAAACAACTTTCCAATTTACTTCCATTAAAAAAATGTGCACATTCTTTTGTATTTACACTTTTTGAGTCACCAGCTTCTACTGAGCATGTGCAAGAATTAACAGACTATACTGTATGCATTTGTGATTGGCTGATTGCTATCACATGGTACAGGGGAGTGGAAATAGACATAAACTGAAATTTGTTAGAAAAAAAATCTACTACTCATAGGAAATTCAGAGTAAAAGCTATTGTATTGTTTTGTTATCTTGCATTTGTTGATTATGCAAATCTACTGTGTTTACTGCTCCTTTAAGACATTTTAAACTCACAACTTTCTTTTGTGATTTAGACAGAACATACAATTTAAAAAAAATGTTTCCAATTTACTTCTATTACCAAATTTGGCTCGTTCCCATGGTATTTTTTCTGGAATAGATACCTAGGTAATCATCTAGAGGCACTACATGGAAAAAATTGCTGCCATCTAGTCCCCTTGCAATTGGATAACATGTAGCAAAGCTGCTGCCATATAGTGCGGCAGACGCTACTGAGCTCACATTCCTGCTTTTCAACAACAGATACAAAGAGAATGTAGAAAATCTGATAATAGATAGTATATACTAAACTATGTATAAAACACCTTTATTAAAGGGACACTGATTGAACCCAAATTTTGATTCACATAGAGCATGCAATTTTAAGCAACTTTCAAATTTACTCCTATTATCAATTTTTCTTTGTTCTCTTGCTATCTTTATTTGAAAAAGAAGACATCTAAGCTTTTTTTTGGTTCAGTACTCTGGAGAGAACTTTTTTTATTGGTGGATGAATTAATCCACCAATCAGCAAGGACAACCCAGGTTGTTCACCAAAAATGGGCCGGCATCTAAACTAACATTCTTGCATTTCAAATAAAGATACCAAGAGAATGAAGAAAATGTGATAAAAGGAGTAAATTAGAAAGGTGCTTAAAATGTTATGCTCTATCTGAATCACGAAAGAAAACATTCGGGTTCAGTGTCCCTTTAACCTAATTTCCAGTTTTACAGGGTCTGCCCTGTGCCCACTTCCCTGTAGAAGCCAAAACAATCAAATACCGTATACATATGTCGCACATTCTCTGGGGACAGCCGCCTGGGGCCTGACATAGTTTGACAGTTCTTACCCTCGGTGATTCACTCAAAACAGTGCGGTGACCCATGGTCTTATGACCCTCCACTTTACTAATGTCTACAATCGCTACACATAAAAGTCAAACATGAAATGCACCACAGTAAAAATTCTATTAGAAACCCTTTCTCCAATATACTTGATTATGAAAAGTACTGTGTTTTATCCTGCATTTGCACCTTTTACCGATTTGGTTGAAAACTAATATCAATATTATAGCAACTAAATATAATGATGTATTCAATGCAAAGATTAGCCTGAGAATCAAATGCTGATGTATTTTTCAATGTTATATTAGTTGTTTATATATTGAATAAAAAATTGTTCAAAAATAAAAAATGTTTTAGACTCTAAAAGGAAATTAATGCAGGCCATGTTGTAACCTAGGTGTCCCTACTTTTAAAAGCCTGTTATTTTATCTTATCTACTCTGCTGAAGCCAGTTAAAGAACCAGTAAATACAGTAGATTTGCATAATCAGCAAACGCATGATAAAAAAAAAATGCAATAGCAGTTAGGTGCCGGTTTATGAAGCGCCGTATGCAGCTTGATGTCCCTGTTTCCGCGCGAGCCTTCAGGCTCACCGGAAAAAAAAGACGTTATGAAGCAGCGGTCTAAAGACGGCTGCTCCATAACTTTTTCCGCCTGCTCTGAGGCTGCGGACAGAAATCAACCCAATCGAATACGATTGAGTTGATTGACACCCCCTGCTAGCGGCCAGCACCAGCAGTTCACAAGAATCATCGTGAAAGTTTTAAATGACCACTCTTGTCATGCTGGATATCGAGATGCACAGAATGATGTGTTTTATTACAATCATTTGAGTGCACAGACGAATAAACAAACAGGCTAGATCTTGATATATAGAAATACATAGAGTGCAGCAAGTAGATGGTTGTGCGTTTCATCGCTGAAATAGAGAATTACATTTTTTAGAATTAAGGAAAATATTTTTTATGTTATTTCATTTACATCAATATAATAATAATAAGAGACCACGGTGTGGGAATGTGCAAACGAACCAATGGAATAGGTTCAGATAATATGTTCCTACCCGTGTCCTTTAAGTTGGATAAATGTGTAAATCGTTGGACTGGGGATTTTTTCTTTATTGTGTTAATAACAGAGCAGCTAATTCCAGAGTCTCCCGTTCAGTGTGAAGTGTCACTCGCCAAATGGACCATCCCCCACATGCAAAACATCTGCTGTGACTCATTAACATATTAATGACTAAAGACACTGCGCAGGCCGAAACACTGGTCTTAAATTAGTGCCTACTGTCTGCTAAAGACCAGTGTACATGCCTATTTGGGGCCACTGAAGCCTTTTTTTGGACAACCACTGAATAGGACACATGTTGCCACAGAGTAGGTGGTGCTACAGCCCTCTTTGTCAGCCAATGGGTTAACACATGTATAAGAGTCACTGATTTTTGATTTACAACCCAGAATTGTATGTCAGATAATTATAATACAGAAACATGGGGGATAAGGATTGACAATTAAAGCAGTTCCTATCTGAACTGACTGTGCATGGTGAGAACGGTTTAATGTTGCAGTTTTGGTCTTTGAAAGCAAAGATCAGCTAGTCCAATATGTAATTATTTATGTAGTTTGCTTCCTTAAAGGGACAGTCTAGTCAAAATTAAACTCTCATTATTCAGATAGGGCATGTAATTTTAATCAATTTTCCAATTTACTTTATCATCAAATTTGCTTTGTTATCTTGGTATTCTTAGTTGAAACTAAACCTAGGTAGACTCATATGCTAATTTTCTAAGCCCTTGAAGGCCGCCTCTTGTCACATGTTTTTTTTTTTTTTTTTGCTTTTCACAACAAGAGACTGATAGTTTCATGTCAGCCATAGAGATAACACTGTGTCCCACGCCCGGGGGGGTTATTTAACCTTTTAATGCCATTATACCGTTGTATTCCGTCACAACGGCACTGGGCTTTAAAGTCGTTATGACGGAATACGTTGTCATCATGACGGAATACGTTGTCATCGCAAACGGCTGTCCTGAAGCCTACTAGGCTTGCAGGATTTGATTGCGGTCTGGAGGGCATTCCTAGCGTCTTAGGGACGTCCCCCAGACCCGATCCACTAATTTAAATCTCGCGATCTTTTGCATGATCGCGGTGATTTCAATTTGTCTACATCGGAACGCTGTTCCGATGTAGACTTTTTAACCCCGTCATTAAAGGGTTCAGATTTAGCACAACACAGTACTAAATGCAAGTCAATAGATAATAAATAGTTACAGTCATGTGATCAGGGGGCTGTCAGACGATGCTTAGATACAATGTAATCACAAAGGTAAAAAAGTGTATTAATATAACCGTGTTGGTTATGCAAAACTGAGAGAATAGGTAATAAAGGGATTATCTATTTTTTAAAACAATAAAAATTCTAGTGCAGACTGTCCCTTTAATGTTCAATAAAAAAGATACACTTGCTTTTATTTAATAAATAAGCCTGTTAACATTTTGTAACCTTATATAATATGACACTTTGGTACTAGACAAAGAAACACTTAGGGGTCAATTTATCAAGCTACGGCAGACAGGGGCGTATACCGGAATTCAGCATTGCACAAGAACGCAATTCTGCGCTCTTGTGCAACACCCCCCCGCCCACGCACAGCCAATCAAGCGCAGACAGGAGCTGTCAATCTCCCCCGGTCGGAGTGAGGTGGCGAAGAAGTTAGGAAGCAGTGGTCTGATGACCGCTGCTTCATAAATACGGACTGCAGGTTCTCTTGGCTGGGCAAAGGCTGGCAAAACTTTTGATAAATCAACCCCTTAGTTTATGTGAACAGTTATGAAAATAACTACAAAAACATATTTCATATTTATATTAAATATTTAAAGGGACAAAGAGGTATAAAAAAAATGCTCTAATGTGTTTAATAGTTCACATCCATAACCATTTGCTTAATCCTTGTAAAGGCAGCTCCAGAGCAACAACACACTGCTGAGACCTAGCTGAACACATCTGGTGAGCCAATGACAAGAGGCATATATGTGTAGCCACTAGTCACAAGCTAACAACCAATAGTGAATTGCTATTCCTGAGCCTACCTAAATATGCTTTTTAATTAAGGATCCCAAGAGAACAAAGTAACTTTGACAAAATAAATATATTGAAAAGTCTCTTAAAATTGCCAAAAATCAACACAAAATTACACTGTTGATTTTTGTATTAAAGGTTTTATTCTCTATATCAGGGGTCAGCAACCTTGGGCCTCCAGATGCTTTGGAACTACATTTCCCATAATGCTGAGATACTCTTTAGGCTGTCTGAGCATCATGTGTAATGTAGTTCCAAAACATCTGGGGCTCCAAGGTTGCTGACCCCTGCTCAATATGACATTGTGCTGTTTTTGATTTGTTGAATGCTTGGATGTATACCACTATTTTACATCATTGGAAGTTTCCTGTTGGCCCGGAAAACTGAGAGGTTCCAGCTTGCATCAACAGCACTTTAGGGTACCGTCGTTTCCTTGTGAGTACCCTCTATGTTACCATTGACTCTTCCTACTCGACTGTACTAGGCCATTTTGGCGCCCTTGTCTTCTAGAGTCATTAGCAGGACCTTTTCAAGGAGCAGCCTTGGCTTCGAGACATTGGAAATCCCCTTACCACATTTGAACTATCTATTAAGGGGGCGATTTATCAAGCTGAGGCGGACAGGAGCGCACATGCGTGCCTCTGTCGAGTTGAATTCTCCTGCGGAACTCAGCATTGCATACAAGCACTATTATGTGCTTGCGTGCAAACCAGACCCCCTGCCCGCGTACAGCCAATCCCGTGCGGGCAAGAGCTGTCTATCTTCCCGGTCGGACTAGACCAGGGAGATGAAATTCGCCACCTAAGAGGTGGCTAAAGGGTAGGAAAGCAGCGGTCTGATGAATGCTGCTTGTAAATACGGCGTGCAGGTTCTCTTGTGAGAAACCTTCAGTCGTAGACAGGCGAAAGCCTGCCAAAGAGCATGATAAATCGCCCCCTTAAGACTCATTGCATTATATTGTCTTTTGACCACTTGATTGTTTCCCTAATTAATATTTTTTTTCTCTCTCTGTTTGGGCGCCCCCCTTATTCATTTTCTTATTTATTTCAGTCTTGACCTTTCTATCCCTTTAATTCTGCAAGGCCAGCAAATGTTATGTATGCATCTTTCTCCTTCCTAAAACTAGAATATAGCATTGAAATACATCATCTCCCAGTTTAGTGAATCAAGTCCATTGACAAACATAGTCGGCTTGTGTCCTTTACTGCATGGGTGATTACTGAGTAAAACTGACATTCCCTGAAAATACGACCAAAAATCTCAAGCTAGAGAAGCCTACTGACTTATCTGCTATAAAAAGCTACTTTTTCTGCAAATTAACATCATTACTCAAAAACAGATACGAGTGGATGTACATAAATAAACTAGAAAATAATGTTATATATTACGGTAAAATATACACTATAACTGACAATTACACTATATCAATTAAAAAGACGCTAAGAAGGAAGCAAGTTACTGCTTTGTGAAATACAACCGCTATAAAACCACATAATTCTTTTATATTGCTTGTGCACTGCGTAAACGGAACAAACACAGCTTCGCTAGCAAGATGCCTTAGTCTGAATAAGAGAGAGGGTGAGCTATGTCGAAGAGGAGAGACCAGGCTGGAGTTGGGTATCTTCCAGGTATTTTTTTTCCCTAGAAAGCAAGCTGGCATCAACTCAATAAACAGAGAAACTAATGGGGCTTTATTCTTGTTTCAAGAGTCCCAAAGGTTTTTCTGTGATACATATACTACTGCACAGCTGACTCGTAGTTCAGGATTTCCTGGGGCATAAGGAATATACATATAAACGGTACAAATTAACCTTCACAGCTTGGAAGCAGGTGACGCAGGGAAAAGAAAAAAGCTTATCTATCTCAGTACAGGCATCTTTTTTAGAAAGACATAGGCTAAAAGTACAAACAGTGAGGCTATTATTATTGTACATAAAAGTGCTGTTCACTTAAAGGACCAGTAAATAAAGTAGACTTGCATAATTGACAAATGCATGATCAAACGATAATACAATAACACTTAGGGGCCAATTTATCAATGTCTGTCCGACATGATACGCTGTAGCGTATCATGTTTGACAGACATCGCTGTCGGCATTGAACATTGCACAAGCAGTTCACCAGAACTGCTTGTGCAATGCCACCCCGTGCAGATTTGCGGCCAATCGGCCACTAGCAGGAGGTGTCAATCAGCCCGATCGTATAGGATTGGGTGGATTGCAGGACTGCAGCCTCAGAGGCAGCAGACTAGTTATGGAGCAGCGGTCTTAGACCGCTGCTTCGTAACTGCTGTTTCCAGAAACGGGGGCATCAAGCTCCATTCGGAGCTAGATAATTTGGCCATTATGTCTGAACTTCAAATGAGTAGTAGATTAATTTCTGACAAATTTAAGTTATGTCTATTTCCACTCCCCCTTGTCATGTGACAGCCATCAGCCAATCACAAATGCATATCAGTATATTCTGTGAATTCTTGCACATGCTTAGTAGGAGCTGGTGACTCAAAACGTGTAAATATAAAAGGACTGTGCACATTTTGTTAATAGAAGTAAATTGGAAATTTGTGTTAAATTGCATGCTTTATCTGAATTAGTGAAGTTTAATTTTGACTTGAGTGTCCCTTTAAAGTGAAATTTAAGGGATAGTGTACACCAATTTTCATATAAATGCATGTAATAGACACTACTATAAAGAAGAATATGCACAGATACTGATATAAAAATCCAGTGTAAAACCTTTTAAAAACTTACTTAGAAGCTACCAGTTTAGAACTATTGATGAGGTAGTCTGGGACACCCACTGAAAGGGGCTGTGTAAACAAAAATAGCAGGCACCCCCCCTTCCCTGCATATAAAAAGACAGATAACATAAACAGGAGCCTGTAGGAGTCTGTAAATGTCTGTATACATCTGGCATTGTGGGGCTTGGTTAGGAGTCTGAATATCAGCACAATAATGTTAAAACATAAGCAAAACTATTATTATTATCATATATTTTTGGATTTTATGACCATTTAAATCATTTACATTTTTAATGTTTTAAGACGATTTCTCACATTACTCACTGTAATTGGTCAACCAGTATTGTCACTTCTAGAGATCTCATATAAAAAAAGGAAATTTGGGCACATTATAAAATATTATCAGATTAGGTTATTGTATCAGCTGCATAATATAAATATGATCAGTTGTAGGAAAACAAAAAGGTAAAGCGATATTTAGCACTAATATTTTTATAGAACATTTTTAAAGGGGCATGAAAACCCAACATTTTTCTTTCATTATTCAGATAGAGAATACAATTTTAAACAGCTTTCTAATGTACTTCTATTATCTAGATTGCTTCATTCTCTTTGTATCATTTGTTGAAGGAGCAGGAATGCACTACTGGTTTCTAACTGAACACATGTTTGAGCCAATGACAATCGATTTAAATATGCAGCCACCCATCAGCAGCTAGAACCTAGGTTCTCTGCTGCTCCTGAGCTTACCTAGATAAACCTTTCAGCAAAGGATAACAAGAGAAGGAAGCAAATTGGAAAGTTGTTTAAAATTGTATGCTCTGTCTAAATCATGAAAGAAATGTTTTGGGTTTCATGTCCCTTTAATTATGAGTAGCAAAATAATTTTGCAATAAACTTTCATTATTTATTTTGTGTCCTTTTCTTCTAATTTAAAAATGTTAGGATTTTCATGAGTTTCTATAAAGTAATGAATGCCTTTATGTTGAAACCTAGGTTTCACTTATCTAATCTCTTCTGCCGAGGATAATCATGTGCAGGGAATGTGTGCAAACAATGGTTATGTTAAATAAACCAATTCCAAAGGGATGTTAAACCCTGATAAATAAAATTACATTAACATTGGCATATTTCACACAGCTATTGTTTATCTCTTCCAAATTGACCTCAGCAGAAAATATTAGATAAGGGAATTTTAGTTTTCAATATGGCAGTGTCAATTACTTTATAGAAACCAAAAGCACTTATAGAAACTAACACTTTATACTTATTATTTCATTAAAAAACAAACAAAAAAACAAGTAGTATAATTTAAAGGGACAGCCAACTCCAAAATGTTTATTGTTTAAAAAGATAGATAATCCCTTCATTACCCATTACCCAGTTTTGCACAAACAACACTGTTATATTAATATAGTTTTTACCTCTGTGATTACCTTGTATCTAAGCATCTTCTGACAGCCCTATTATCACATGGCTATTTATTTATTATCTATTGACTCGCATTTTAGCCAATTAGAGATGTGTCCTGCACAACTCCATGGGAGTGAGCACAATCTTATCTATATGGCTCACATGAACTAGCAGTCTCATGTTGTGAAAAGCTAATAAAAACACGTGATAAGAGGCTGTATTTAGTGGCTTAGAAACAGGCAGAAAGTTAGAGGCTTAAATGTTATAAAGTATATTAATATAACAATGTTGGTTGTACAAAGCTGGGGAATGGGCAGTAAAGGCGTTGTCTATCTTTTTAAACAATAGCAATCTTGGTGTTGACTGTCCCTTTAAAAATAATGCACCTGCATATTATGGTTTCTTTGAATACATCATTTCTATCATGTACTAATCATTTAATGTCCCTTTAAAGCGCGAGGCACAAAAGATTATATGCTCTGGAGAAATTCCACTACCGTATGATCAACAGACTGAAGAAAAATCCTCAGAAGCTTTAGGAAGAGAATTTAAAGAAAATATTTGTTATAGACTTAGGCATGGGAGAGAGGTCTATAGATCAAAGTGTCTGAGATTTAAAAATCACAGAGGACTACAAAAGCCAAGTGGTTCTTATCTGCTCTCTAGGATGTGCGGCCATGGAAACACACCACTCTTAAATCCTAATAAACATTGATAAGTGTGCTTAAAGGGACAGTCTACTTGAAAATTTGTTTAAGATGATAGATAATCCCTTTATTTCCCATTCCTCAGTTTTGCATAACCAACAGTTAGATTAATATACTTTTTACCTCTTTGATTACTTTGTATCTAAGCCTCTGCAGACTGCCTCCTTATCTCTTTTGACAGACTTGCATTTTAGCCAATCAGTGCTAACTCATAGATAATGCCACGGGAGTAAGCACACTGTTATCTATATGGCACACATGAACAAGCTAGGTAGCCTTCGAGGGCTGAGAAATTAGCATATGAGCCTACCTAGGTTTAGTGTTTAACAAAGAATACCAAAAGAACAAAGCAAATTTGATGATCAAAGTAAATTGAAAAGTTGACAGTCCAGTCAAAATTAAAGTTTCATAATTCCGATAGGGCATGCAATTTGAAACAACTTTCCAATTTACTTTTATCATCACATTTGCTTTGTTCTCTTGATATTCTTTGTTGAAAGCTAAACCTAGGTAGGCTTATATGCTAATTTCTAAGCCCTTGAAATCTGCCTCTTATCTCAGTGCATTTTGACAGCTGTTTCACAGCTAGACAGCACTAGTTCATATGTGCCATATAGGTAACTTAGTGCTCACTGTGTCTGTCAATGACTGTCAAAAGAACAGAAATAAGGGGGCAGTCTGCAGAGGCTTCAATACAAGGTAATTACAGAGGTAAAAAGTGTATTATTATAACTATGTTGGTTAACAAAGGGCTTAAGAATAATCCTAGGAGATCTCAGGAAAGTGATCATGTCTTAATCCATCAGGCAACTAGATATAGTTACAAACACTGCTGTCATAGAATGCTAAAGGCACATGCACGCTCCTGAGCTGCCTCAGCCTACCTAGGTTTAGGGGCCGATTTATCAAGCTCCGTATTGAGTTTGATGCCCCTGTTTCCGCGTGAGCCTTCAGGCTCGCCGGAAACAGAAGTTATAAAGCAGCAGTCTAAAGACCGCTGCTCCATAACTTGTCCGTCTGCTCTGAGGCCCTGGACAGAAATCAACCCGATCGAATAAGATTGTGTTGATTGACACCCCCTGCTCGCAAATCTGAAGGGGGCGGAATTGCACCAGCAGTCCACAAGAACTCCTGGTGCAATGATAAATGTCGACAGCGTATGCTGTCGGCATTTATTGAAGTCCATCGGACATGATACGCTACATTCTATCATGTCCGCTGCACTTACATAAATAGGCTCCTTATTCGTCACCAAAGAATACAACAAGAACAAAGCAACTTTGATAATATAAGTACATTGGAAAGCTGTTTAAAATTGCATGCCCTTTCTGAATTGTGAAGGTTTAATTCTCTCCCTTTAAATCCCAAACGTGTTGAGAAAGGATGGAATAATCTGCGTAAGGAAGAAATAAAGCTTGTGCTGTAGCGCCTTATGTAAATAAAGTTTAGTCCCTGGCACCTGTTCCAATCAGTCCTTACATCATGTCAATAAACGTAAAGAATAAATGCCAATCTCTAAATGACAGCCGAGTAACGTTTCCTGCTTTGAGCTGGCAGCTTTTTGTTCACACAGGTTTTGTGTATTTCTGGTGAGACATTTTGTGGTTTTGCAGCCAGTCAAAACAGGATATCTTCAAATCACAAAATGTATGGCCTGTGCTGTACAAGTCATACTGGCGAGTCTTCAGTTTATACTACTGCAAGGGTAGAGCTCTGTAACACAGTGGTCTAGCGGTCCGCTCCATCATGGCGCGCAATGGCAACAACGCAAGCATCTGTGGTCAGGGTGGTGAAGTGTAAGTGGTTGTATGTGGCCTGCCGCACATTTTAACCATCACATCTAGAGTCTGATCCTAAGGATAGACAGTATAAGGGCATTTAACTCAGCTCTTGTAAACTTAAAGGGACATTTTTTTTCTCTTTCATGATTCAGATAGAGCATACAGTTTCAAACAACTTCTTTTACATCATTTTATTATTTTCTCTTGGTATCTGTTGTTGAAGAATATAACTAGTTAGGCTCAGGAGCTGAGAGCTAGCTGCTGATTGGTGGCTGCACATATATGCCTCTTGTGATTGGCATACTGTTGTGTTCAGCTAGCTCCCAGTAGAGCATTGCTGCTTCTTCAAGAAAGGGTGGTCTTTTGACAGACTTGTGCTCTTGTAAATGGATAACATTCTTGCAAAACTGCTGCTATAAAGTGCTCCAGAAATGGGCCAGCGCCTAAGCATACAACAGCTTTTCAACCAAAGACACAAAGAGAACAAAGACAAGTTGATAATAGAAGTAAATTAGAAAGTTGTTTAAAATCACATGCTCTATCTGAATCATGAAATATTTTTTTTTGCTCAGTTGTAAAAAATATACATTGTAGGATCAAGTGTGTGGTGTAAAGTAGCTTGTGTGACCCCGCAGACCATTGTGCCCTGTATGTAACCTACAGATTGTCCAGTAGAACCCTGACAATCCTATATACAACCAATATAATTTTAAATAAACACATCTGTATATTATTCTCAGACTAATCTTTGCACTAGTGCTTTTTGGGTCTGTTTTTTTTCAGGCTTTGTGTCCCTTTAATATATTCCCTAAATCTGTTGCACAGGAGTAGCATATTTACAGGGGTCTTCCATATTGTGAGCATTTACATTCTGTTACCCACAATCCTTATTGTTTCAAATATTTTCTGACACACAAGGTCTGGGATTCAATAATGTTCTTGATAAATTGTATCTAGAAAATAACACTCTGACCATAAACATTCTCCAGGCTACAATATTATTGTAACGTCTGTAAAGTTATTTATGTAAACAGTAGATATATACTAAAATTACACAACTACTATGTGTATTTTGTCTTGTATTACACAGTGTGATTTGCTATTAGAGAATATCAACTTTCATTAAATAAATAAAAAAAAGCTTTATCTGAGATTGAAAAGCAAAAAAGAAAAAAACATATACAACCCATGATTTCTTTGATCTTCCACTATCTTTATATAATAAAATTCCTATTTACAGAACATAAAACTAAGCATTGCATCCTGCAAGGCAGAAAACCGTTTCCAGGCAATTTCTTCATCTATAATACCAGTGTGTTCAATTTTGAGCTAACAAGTCTTTGTGTTATTACAGTAAGTTGCACTGTGTTGCTCTTGTTGTTCAGATTATAGTAAAAAAAATAAACCCACCATTGATTTCTCTAGCAATTTAAAAAAGAAAAAAAGAAAGTATTTGGTTAAACCATTAGACGTAAATGTATATAGCGCGTATAAAACTATCCATCCAAACAGGTCAGAGGCAACTTTTGTATTTTTTTTTTCTTTATAAGCATTTAAGGAACTGAAAATCAATTTGTTTCTTTCAAGCCTTGCATCCTACTTATCCCCTTATACGTGATGCAACCACTAAAAAAAGATAATCAATACTTACTATATTGAAAATAAATTAAGGTGACAAGACGTCTTTGACATATTTGAAATATAAGACTACTAAAATGCATTAGATATACATACGTTGATATTGAATGTCAGTCAACACAATTTTACAGCTTCAATGAAAAGATGCGGCTCTGTAGCTTTTATGGAATAAATAAACAGGATCACTGTGAATTGCATAAAAAGGTCTATATTTTGGGTAAAAAATATATAATAATGATAAAATAAACAGCAAATATATACATAAAAATAGTAGTAAAGGTAATTGCAAATCAGATTGTTGATTTAAAAGGACAGTCTAGTCTAGAACTGATAAGATAATCTATTTATTACCCATTCCCAAGTTTTGCATAACCAACATGGCTATACAGGTTGTCCTCGATTTACGACGGTTCAATTTGCGCCGTTTCAGAATAACGCCTTTTTTTTCAGTCATGTCACTGCTATTGAAAAGCACTGAGAAGCAGTGCATTGATTAAAATAAGGGCAGGCCAGTAGGTGGAGCTGTCCGCTTGTGTTGCAGTAAAGATATGCAAGCCAAGCAGGCTGAAATTAATCAGTGTAACCAGACCTGAGTTATCGAGCAGCTTTCAAAAGGTACAAGATCTAGCAGCCACTTCCCTTTTATCTTCCTGCCCAGCTGCTTGAAGGTCAGGGTGCCTATAAATCAGTGCAGACTGGATTATTTACAACCATTCCTTCTGGAACCTAACATCGGCGTAAACATTTTCTGCTGTATTTACAAATGTATAATTTTAGATTAATATGTTGTTTATAATAAGCGGTTTAACAGACATATATTTCTCTCTCTTGTGTCTGATCGTCACTATAGCTCATTTCGGCACTTAGTTGCCTGCTTTCTAAAGAACTGACAGCATAAAATTGAACTATCACTTCTCATTGGACACATAACAGCACGTGACCGAGAAAAACAAAAACAGACCTGTTGGGGAACTTCTGCACACAAAAAAACTCGAAAGGGAACTGAACAACAGAACGGTCTGGGATTGGCCGATACAATTTTTTTTAAAAATAATATGTTTTTATTGGCTGTTGATAAATCAATTGTTTAGGTATGAATTTTAATTCTAACTTGGATAAATTGTACACAATCTTATACATACAGTGTGTCAACTAGGCCTTAGTTTAATTGTTAGAATACACAAAGTGGAATCTTTTGGACTCCCCTACAAATCAGGTATCCCTTTAAGGCCTCAGAGAGATAATATAAATGTGTTTATTATTTAAAAAGGGACATTCACTGCTGGGTTTTGTAAGTAGATATTTTTTCAGAACAGATAATCTTCTTTCATTGAGAGTTTGACCACTTCTAAGGTGAAAGTCTTGCTGCTATAAGATGATGATACAGTTTTTAAACCAATCAAGGGTGGCATACCTGTGTATGCTTCAATCACCCACCAAATCATCTGTAGTCAATTACTTTTTTACTAGAATGGCGCTATAAAGACAAATTGCGGCTGGCCACTATAGTGGCACTATTCAGCTTTTAAACGCAAAATGCAGAATTTCTGCACACCAACATTCTCTTGGACCATTTAAATTAAAATCAAAATCAATACATTAGGGACATATTTATCAAATGCAGAATGCCCCTATTGGCTGTCTACAACTCATATTTATGAAGCTGCTTCGTAAACCCTCTCGCCACCTCAGAGTTGGATTAAAATCAGGGCTTGACAAATCTAGGCACCAGAGAGCCATTGGCTCCTAGAATTTTATCCTTGTTTGTAACATTTTGAGTTATTATTAACAAGCCCTGCTCTTAAGTGATTGGTTGTGTAGTGATAAACACAACCAGAGAATGCTGGCCACTTGTTGTAATCCCAGAAGGGGATAAATAAATCTGCCCTTTAGTATAACTCAGAACACCTACCCAGTATTATTACCCCACAACATAATATCCGATCTCCAGACACCAGTGCAACACATCAGACAATCTCTGTTTTCAACTAGTCCAATATTTAGCTATAACAAAAATAAATAAAAATGATCATCTGTTTCATGGCCTGAGGGCATATAAAATGCTTTGGAGGGTACCATAAGGCACTAAAACCAGCCTGTTGCTCACTGCCAACATACAATGATAGGGCACCAGGCTGGCAGATAAAACAATACCGCTCTAGGGAGTAGGAAAAGATGAAAATGTGAACTCAAAGGAAAGAAAAAACCCAGGAAATCCATAATTAGAACTATATCAGATTAAAACACATATGTGACATGCACTTTCTGTTATAAGCACCCAACAAAGGAACTTCTCCAAGTGTCATAACTGCTATCTATTTAGCTTCTTTATCCTAGAATAAAACAAAATACAATTAACCTTAAAATTCCCTTGCAGGTAAACGCATTTTGTTTTGGCTCTGTTGGTTTTGAATGGCTATTTTTCTTGCAACATTTATTTAGGAGTACAGTACCTCAAGTGCGGTCGCCATGCTAATCTCATTGTAGCTCATAGGGTTGTAGAGAAGGAAATAATACGCATGATAGCAGGTTTAGTTTGATTGTTATGTATCCAAATGGTATTCACTGTCTGCTAAATGCCCCCCCCCCTCCGGGAACTACCTGACAGTATTACCCTATAGATAGACTTCATCTTAAGGATACAATGAAGTTATTTTTAAGTCTGCTAGCAAGTCAAGGCTTCTGTTTTTTTGCCTTAATAATTATTATTTTTACAGCAAGAAGGTCTAAAACAAAGACGTAGATTTTCCAATTAGTCTCTGTTTAAACATCTGTTGGTAGACTGCATTAACATTCGTTATTTGAGCATAGCACAATTTGATTAGGGTGCCTGAAACCTAGCCAACGTCTGCAAAATAATAGCTCAGTTATATTTTGTTTTGCTTTCATTTGTCTTATACTTTTTGAAAGTGTAATACAGGCACATTTAATCAAATATACAAATTCCTTTAGCTCTTTTTTATTTTTTTAATATTTGTCCCTTCAACTATTGGGTGTGTTTGCCAACGCTTTCATTGCTATAGGGAACATCTTTATAAGATTAATAAAGTTAAATTTTCTTAAAGGTAAAAATAAAAACATTTACAAAAATAACAAAATAATAGATTTTTTTCAGTGAAGGTAAAAAGTTCTTAAAGTGATTGTAAACTTTAACGAATTAAAGCCCAATATCAAATAATACTCTTAGCAGATTGATAACGAATCCGGCTTCCACCAATCGTTGTGTGTCCCCTTTGGCATCCAACTCGTGGGGCAACACAACGAATGGAGAAAGCTGGATTTGTCATCGATCTGCTAATGAAAGCAGCAGATGCAGGCGGAGGAACGGCGTTATGTTTACCATAACGCAAAGGTAAGCATTTTTAAAAATAAGCGTAATTGTAAACTTTAATGAATTAAAGTGCCCCTGTTTTTAAGAGTATTATTTGATACTGGCCTTTAATTAGTTAAAGTTTACAATCAATTTAAAATTTTAATCTCTATAAATGAAATTCAATAAAATGATACGACTTTGCAACATACATTAATATGATTGTGAAGGTTCATATATTGCTGTCCAGTATCTAAAAATAATCTTAAAAACCGGGGCACTTTAATTCATTAAACGTTTCAAAGACGCTTCTTTTTTAAAATATTTACCATTGCGTTATGGTAAACATATCCCCGTTCCTCCACCCGCATCTCCTACTGTATTTAGCAGATTGATGACAAATCCAGCTTCCTCCAATCATTGTGTGCCCCCTCGTGCTGGACGCCAAAGGGGGCACACAACGATTGGAGGAAGCCAGATTCCTCATCACTGTGCTATATACATTGTTTTTAGATACTGGGCAGTAATTCATTAAACTTTACAATCACTTTAAAGTGATGGTAAATTTTCTGCTATATAAACATACATTCTTAAAGCTTAAGTCATAACTTGCTAAATCGCTATCTTTATTCTTTTGGTTATCTTAAAGGTTTGATTATAATTTTTAACTTCTTTGCTCCACCCACGGCATTCCTTCCTGATCAGACATAGAGAGCGATACCGCCCGCTTTCTACGTTACCCTATGGGCATCTCTCTCTTCAACCTCAGATTTGTGCATGCGTTACATTCTTTATACAATACTCTGTAACATGTATCGCATGTGCATAGATAACGTGGGCGTGTTTGGTTATATCCGTGTCGCCAAATGGCCTGGATTTAAAAAAAAAACGTGACTTTCGAAAATCAATGGCGGCGGTTGCACGGGTGGACGCACGGAGGTGAAATCTAACAATATAAATATAAAATTTCTTAATTTTCTATACGATCGCATGTTGCAATTTCTATTAGTTTACCATCACTTTAAAGGGACAGAATACTATAAAATTGTTGTTCCCTTAATGTGTTTCCAATTACTTTTTTTTACCAGCTGCATAGTATAAAATGTATGAGATTTGATTTTTAGGGCTAATTTGTGTATATAAATTAGCTGATTTTGTGTTTTGAAGCCACAACCTAATAAAATGGGTTGAGCTTGTAGGTACAATCAGATCTCATTACTTTATCACATTGTGTACATATACTTGCTTCTTTATCTTATATCTGTCCATAAACCAATCACCAATACTTGGAGAGAACAATGGAAAATTAACATTTTATTACCTTATCTATTCTATAACCCACTGGGAGTGTAATTTCTTCTACTGGCTGTGTTAATACAGCTTGGCCTTGAGGCCAAAAACTTTCAGGGTGGGTGGGGATACCACAGGCTAAATAAACTATTTAAAATGCCAAAATAAGGTTAATGGAAATAGTTGTAAACAATTTAATACAATCTAGCAGGTAAAGTGGGTAATTGGGAACAAATTAAAGGGGAGAACATTTTTGAGTAAACTGTCCCTTTAAGTATTTATTTTGCTTGCATTAGCTGTATAAATTATTCCTTTTTTCAACACTCTAAATTGCATGAAGTAGCCACACACTACAGTGATTGGTTAGAGCAGAGCACAAACTCATTTAAATATATATATATAAATATATTTATCACACAAATTGTTACATTAGTTTATCAGTGTATTGGAATTAGTTGATTTGGATCTGAAAAGCTAGCTGCTGATTGGTGACTGCACCTCTTGTGATTGGCTCACCAAATGTGTTCAGCTAGCTCCCAGTAGTGCATTGCTGCTTCTTCAACAAAGGACACCAAGAGAATGAAGCAGATTTGATAAAAGAAGTAAATTGGAAAGTTGTTTCAAATTGTAAGCTCTAGCTAAATCATGAAATATAAATGTTGTGTTTTATGACCCTTTAACAACTTTACAGAGTCTAACTGGGAAAATCAAACCACTAGTGTTTATCAATATAACAAATGTACTAAACATATACAATGCAGCATCTAAAATCCCTCGTATCTCTAGGGGAACGTTATTAACACAAATGTACATTTTAGCACAATAAGGGAAAACATCACTTAAAATAAATTTGGCAATGTGTTTACTAAAAAGAGGAATTTATTCTTACTTGAAATGTTATGTACAAGAACTATTAGGTGATGTCATACTTAGTTACTAGCTGTGTATTTCTGAGCTGTTGTTACATTACTGTGATATCATGGTCTAAAAATTATAAACATTCCATAATCTGGTAACAGAAGATCAGGAACTTTTATTAAGTTTGTTTTTCTTGTCATGTTGTAAAAAATGATGTGTTCTGTGTGTATTGGAAGCAGACTACTATAATTTAGTTACAAAACAGTCAACCTGAGATATTACCAGACTTTATTTACAGCAGATAGTTTCTCATCCTGGGCACTTACCATGTTTACTTGCTCCCCAGACGTAGGAAATTAGTTTGTCCCATATTGAGTAACAACAACAAAATAATTAACCAATGTTATGTTTTTGTTTTCTTGAAGAATTACGAGATCTTAAGAAACTTTTTCTTTTCATGATAAACAAACAAGCTGAAGTTTGGCCAATGTAAAAAAAAAAAAGTCACTGCAATGCTGTACCCACCCAAAACTGAAGATTGCATTATGGAATAAGGCAGATTTTACTTAAAGGGACATAATACTCATATGCTAAATCACTTGAAAATGATGCAGTATAACTGTAAAAAGCTGACAGGAAAATATCACCTGAGCATCTCTATGTAAAAAAAGAAGATATTTACCTCACAATTGCCTCAGCTCAGCAAGATCTGTGTAAAAAGTTATACCTCAGCTGCTGCCCAGCTGCAGGTAAAAAAATAAAAATAATAATGAAGAAATGAACAGCAGCCAATCAGCATCAGCAGTGCTGAGGTCATGAACTCTTTTACTGTGAGCTCATGAGATTTCACTTAACTCTCAGGAGATTTCATAGTAAACTTCCTTAAACTGAATAGGGAAGTAACGTGAGTGTGCACGAAGCTCATTCCCTTGGCTGTCCCAGGACAGACATACTGATTTGCTGCTTAAAGTCCTTTGCAATGGGGTGTGAATACTTAGGACATTTTAATGTAAAATATCTTTCTTTTTTACATAGAGATGTTCAGGATATTTTCTAGTCAGCTTTTTACAGCTATGCTGCATCACTTTCAAGTGTTTCAACATTTGGGTATCATGGCCCTTTAAAGGGACATTCTAGACCAAATACATAATTTTGATTACTTATTGTTACATACCAGAGAAGCATCCTACTGGTCCCACATCTATAAACTTGTAAGAAGTACACAAAACATTTAATATTTATCGTTTGTTAGGAGCCAAAAATGGCCACCAAGCTCCACCCACCCATTGCGTGTACATTTTGGTATGTTAAGTTTCTCCAATCACAATTGACTCTTATATAAGTTTTCCTGCTCGCACACGCTGAATTGTGCATGTGCAATTTGAAATAGCTAACTGAAAAAATATTAAACGCCCATTGCTTTACTGTCATACAAGAAAACAGCTAACTGGAGACGAAGAAAGCTGTGGGCGGAGCTTGGCGGCCATTTTAAGCTGCTAACAAACTATGATTATTTAAAAGTTTCATGTACTTCTTACAAGCTTATAAATGTGTAACCTGTTGCAAGATGATTTTCTGTTATGTACAAATAAGTGATGGATGAAGCTGGATTCGTAATCGATCAGCAAAATAAAGTATGAGATGCGGGCGGAGGAACAGCACCACGTTTACCATCACTAAATGGTAATTATTTTACAAATTAAGTGTCTTTAAAAATTTTCATGAATGAAAGTGCCCCTGTTTTTAAGAATAATTTTATATATTGTGCACTACATTCCAAGGGGTACATTTATCAAGCAGCGGACGCTGCTTATTCCGCGCAAGCCTTCTGGCTCGCCAGAAACAGGATTTAAGACCGCTGCTCCCTAACTCGACCGCCACCTCTGAGGTGGCGGACAGCAATCCTCCAAATCAGATACGATCGGGATGAATGACACCCCTTGCTAGCGGTTGATTGTCCGCAAATGTGCAAGGGTGGCGGCATTGCACAAGCATTTCACCAGAAATGCTTGTGCAATGTTAAATGCCGACAGCGTATGCTGTCTGCATTTAGAGATGCAGGGCGGACATGATTCGCTATAGCAAATCAATTCCGCCCGGGGTATGATAAATCTACCCCCAAAAGTTTACAATCCCTTTAACTGTAAAGAGGTTAAACACAGTCAGAAACAAGCATTTTATTATGATGCTAGAAAGCGCTGTACGTTGTGCCATTTGCAATATCCCCACCATTTCATATACTGACAGTTTATTTTTCTGTATGTGAAAAGCAACGTTAATGAACCGCTCTACCAACTTCCTTTTTTTTTTTTTTGTTTGTTATTTTGTTTGTGTGAAGTTTCTATTACCATGACTGATGTCAGCTCATTTCATAACTAATTCAGTAAAAACAGAAACTCCTCAAGCATAAAGCAAACTTCTATAACAAAATAAAAAAACAAGCAGGGGATTGGTTGGAGATAAAATATGAAATGTTTTTGTTGCTTCATAAATTGAGCACAATATGTGCTCCTATTTGACTTATATTAGTTATACATAAACATATAGTTTAATGACTGATAGGAACCAGAAGGTCCACTGAGTCTGCCCATGTAAATTGCCATAGAATTTATTTCTATGATTACATTGACTTTGTTGTCTTGGCATCCTTTGTTGAAAAGCAACTGCTGGGAGCTAGCTGCTCCTTGGTGGATGCATAAATACATCCCTTGCTATCAGCTCTCCAGATAGATTGGCGTCCAGCTCGTGGGCCGGCACGCAACGATTGGAAGAAGCCGGATTTATCATCAATATGCAAAATACAGAAGGAGAAGCAGCCAGAAGATCGGCGGTCTGTTTACCGTAACAAAAAAGTTTTTTTTTATTTATTTTTTTAAAAGCGTGTTTGTAAAGTTTAATTAATTAAAGTGCCCCTGTTTTTAAGAGTATTATTTAATACTGGGCTTTAAAGGGACATTAAACACTAAATAAATGCTAGATAGAATGATGCAGTCAAATAAAAGATTAGTCTGAGAATAACAAGTAGATGTAATTTTTAAAGTTTCATTAGCTGTTAAAATTAGTGACAAAATAAGTGTAAAGTTTTAGTGTCTATAAATCAATGGAAGCTGCCATGTTGTAACTTAAGTTACCTTCTCTGCTGTGACCAATTAGGGACAGTTATAAATAGGTCACTAGAGTGTGCAGCCAATGGCTGTGTAGAATATAACAGTGTTCTGCACTTCCATTTCTAACAGGAACTAAAAAGCTCACAATTTCAGAAAAGAATTACAGGAAAAGGGGACAAAATAAATAATGAAGTATATTGCAGAGTTTATATATATATATATATATATATATATATATATATATATATCATTTTATATTATCATCTGAAAGTGTTTAATGTCCCTTTAATTCATTATACTTTACAATCACTTTAACAAACCCTCTTTAACAGGCTTGTTTATAGCGCAGTTCTTGCTGATGTTGTCAAGACCGTGCCAGTTCTGCATGTCCCCAAAAGTGAGGCATACAGTACACACAGTTGCACAGTGGCACCACTTCAGAACATACTATTTAAAAAAAAAAAAAAAGTTTACTTGTATTATCAATTTGCTTCGTTCCCATGATATTCTGTGTTCAAGAGATACCTAGGTAGGCATCTGTTGCAGCACCACATGACAGGAAATAGTGCTGCCATCTATTGCTCTCACAAATGGATAACATTCTTGCAATACTGCTGCCATATAGTGGTCCAGACACATGCACGCTCCTGAGCATTACGTCCCTGATTTCAACAAAGGATACCAAAAGAACAGAAAATATAATAATAGAACAAAATGAGAAAGTTGTTTAAAATGTCATGCAAAGAACAAATCTGTGTTTTATATCCCTTTAAACAGTAAATAAATGCTACATATAATGATTCAAAGCAAAGATTAACCGAAAAAAACTATGTAGATGTATTTCTAAAATGATATTACCTTATTTTGAAATATTATATACGTGTAAAGGTTTAGTTTTTATAAAATACTTTAGTTTCTATTAAAGGGACAATAAACCCAATATTTTCTTTCATGGTTCAGATAGAGCATGCAATTTTAAACAACTATCTAATTTACTCCTATTATCAATTTTTCTTTGTTCTCTTGCTATCTTTATTTGAAAAAGAAGGCATCTAAGCTAAGGAGCCAGCCAACCAGCCAGCCAATTTTGCCACCAATCAGCAAGCACAACCCAGGTTGTGAACCAAAAATGGGCTGGCTTCTAAACTTACATTCTTGCTTTTCAAATAAAGATAGCAAAAGAATGAAGAAAATTTGATAATAGCAGTAAATTAGAAAGTTGCTTAAAATTTAATGATCTATCTGAATCATTAAAGAAATAAATTTGGGTTCAGTGTCCCTTTAAGCAATGGATGCTGTCATGTTGGCAAATAGGTGTTCCGTTATCTTTCTCTTCTGCTGACCACAATCAGAGATAAAACAGGCAATATAAGAGAGTGTGCAACAAGGCACTGGGGAATATAGGATAGGTAAAGTAACTTTCTGGGTTTTCACATAGCCTTGTGTGTGCACTCTAATTTCCTGCCTGTTTTATATGTGTTCCTAATTTCCTCAGCAAAAGAGATAGATAACAGCATCCAATATGGCAGTGCCATTTAATTTATAGAAACTCAGTGGAGTTGACAAAACCAAGAATTTTCAGAGTTAAATTACAGGAAAAGGAGACAAAGGAAATATTGAAATAATATTGCCAAGTTTATTTTTTTACTAAACATTTTATATTACAATCTCACATTTTAATGTCCCTTTAAGCTTTACCTTTAATACAAAAAGACTGATTAAAACAGGAACAAAATAATGGAACGTGTCATTGCATTTCACAAATAGAAGGGTAAAAATAATATTTAACAGAGGATTGTAGAAAAATAACAGAATTATTTATACTAAACATGCTGAAAATGTAAATTATATAAGTTTAGTCCAGTGCCTGTGGTTTTGTTATTTAGGTAAAGATTTACTAAAATGCTGCACAGTCTAAAAGACAAACATAAAAACAAAGTAAAAAAACAGTGATTGTGAAATTATAGAACAAACAGGTAAATATTATTATATTGTGCCAATAATTAGTGGAAAATGTGCAGCTTTTTACTTTCATTGCTGAAATGGATACGTAGTAATTATAAATGGGTAGAAAATGAAAAACAACACAAAGTGGTCTTTTTCGGCACTCTTGATAAACACTACAATGAAATTAAAGGGACATAAAACAGGTTGAGATCTGTCCATATCCTAAAAGGGATAATTAATTAAAAATATTTTGCATTAAAAAAAATGTTTAAAAATTGCTGGCAAGTATTTAAAAATAATTTTCAAAAATAAGCAAAATGAATCACATAGTTAAGCTGCCTGGAGCAGCCATCTCCACCTTCCTTATCAGTGTTTAGACACAGGCATTGTATTTTAAATGAGTTCACAGATTCTAGGCCTGCTCCAGCAGATAATCCCTATGCATTTTACCAAAGCAACAATAAACAGATACAGCCATAGAAGGAAATGTGTGTGTGTGTGTGTGGGGGGGGGGGGGAATTAGAGCTTTACAATTCAGAAACTAAAAAGAAAGGGTTAATTGCGAGGCACTGCAGTAAAAATTTGCAGGTAAAGTAATTAAAGTGCATATTATTATATTTTGTCTCTATCCCAACTTGTTCTATGTCCCTTTAAAGGGACATGAAACACACATTGTTTTTTCTTTTGTGATTCGGATAAAGCATGCAGTTTAAAACAATTCTCCAATTTACTTTCATTATCAAATTTGCTTCATTCTCTTGGTATTCTTTGTTGAATGAGTAGAATAGTACTTATGGAAGATAGCTCAAAACATTTGGTCAGCCAATGACGAGGCATACACGTGAAGCAACCAATCAGCAGCTAATTCCCAGTAGTGCATTGATGCTCCTGAGCATACCTAGGTATGCTTTTCAACAAAGGATACCAGAGAAACAAAGCAAATTAGATAATGGAAGTAAACGGGAAAGTTGTTTCAAATTGCATGCTCTACCGGAATTGTGAAAAAAAAACACGTGGACTTCATATCCCTTTAAATGGGGTATGCAAGTAATGAATTAACTTGTGTTGCATCATGTCAAATATTGATTGTCAGGTAATAATTACTTAAAGGGACAGTAAAGCCAAAATAAAAAACTTAAATTGATTGGATACAGTATGAAATTGTAAACAACTTTTCAGTTTAATTCTATTATCAATTTTTGCTTAGATCTCTTGGTGTCCTTTATTAAAGGGATAGTCTACTTGATCCTAAGCTCCGATCAAACTACCTAGGTTTAGTCTTCAACAAAGGATACCAAAAAAACAAAGCAAATTTAATAATATAGGTAAAATGGAAAGTTGTTTAAAATGCATTGTTCTGTCTGAATCGTGTCTTTAACATAACATTAAATAAACGAGAAAGCTGAACACGCTGGCGAATGGACCAATGAAGAGCTACATGTACAGTAAACAGATGGTTTTTTATACATATATTACATAGCACTGTTTATTTATAAAAACAAAAAACTGTCCTACCTTTTTAAAGACACAAAAAGGAAATTATTTTTATTGTTGTACTGCTGCGTGCATGTAACTATGTATTTAACTCCTACTAAAGGATTAAGCACATAGTTTAAGTCAGTTTCAGAGCAGCATAGCCCTACTGGGAGCTAACTGAACACGTGCTGAGCCAATGACAAGAGGCATATATCTGCAGCCACCAATCAGCAGCTATCTCCCAGTAATGCATTGCTGCGCCTGAGCTTACCTAGGTATATTTTTCAACAAAGGATGTAATCAAAGTAAATTTGATAATCGTAGTCAATTGAAAAGTCTCTCAAATTTCCATGCCCTATCTGACCCATGAAAGCTTATTTTTAACTTTACACGGTGACCTATTTAAGTAGACTGCTTGCTAAACATAGTATTTTTTATTTAAAGAACATGTGCGGGTGTCTCAATGTTGTCACCATACTTTACCCACTCAGAATGTTATTTATTTTCCCCCCTTCTGAAATAATTTCCAGGCAAAAAGGTCACAAAGTATTTGGGTCTTGGTTTGCTAAGAAGACATGAAAACAAATTGAATTTTTTTTTTAAGTCAAATTGGCTAGGAACTCAATGCAGAATTAGGACACTTGTTTTCTTTGTTTCATTCTTTGTTAAAATTAAAAATAAGAAATTTCAAGATATATTAAGGGCTCGATTTTTCAAGCCTTCTCCTGCAGGTTCTCACAAGAAAACCTGCAGTCCGTATTTATGAAGCAGCGGTCATCAGGGGGCAGCTTTGCACAAGAGCTCAAAATAGCGCTCTTGTGGCAATGCTGAATTCTGCCAACGGAATTCAGCCCGCCAGAGGCGAGCTGCGGCAGACAGGGGCGCGTATGTACACCCCTGTCCGCAGATGCTTGGTAAATCAAGCCCTAAGAGTTTTTGTTTTCTGAAAAATGCCTCCCCCCCTAGCATTTACATGTAAGGCTTGCAAACGAGTGCTGTCCCCATCAATAGAGATGGAGGCTGATTGGAAAACAACTCAAACCTTTTTAGCTCACAGAAAAATAGACTTTTGAAGTGGGCAACACAGTATGCAGGGAATTTGAATTTTATACCTATATTTAAAAGTAAGTTACAGCGCATCTTCATTACAACTGATGCATTAAACTCCACCTAAAATATCACTAAAAACTGGATCTGATTTACCTTCACTTTAACAAATGATACAAGAGAATAAAGCACCTTTTACTGTCCCTTTAAGTCACTAGCTACTATAAAATAAATAATATAATTATTACTGCAAAAATAACCTATTTAAGTATATTCTAAAGATAATTTCCTTTATCTAACAATATTTTACGCATCTGGAGTTCACGCTTCTACCATTTCTGTTGGCGTTCCTCCTGTTAGGTCTAGGTGCCAGGTGCAGTAAAGTACAAAAAAAACTTTCATGATTCAGATAGGGCATGTAATTTTAAACAACTTTCCAATTTACTTTTATCACCAATTTTGCTTTGGTCTCTTGGTATTCTTAGTTCAAAGCTAAACCTAGGAAGGCTCATATGCTAATTTCTAAGCCCTTGAAGGCCGCCTCTTATCACATGCTTTTTTATTTGCTTTTCACAACAGGGGAGAGCTAGTTCATGTGAGCCATATAGATAACATTGTGATCACACCCGTGGGTTGTGCACAACACTGCACTAATTGGCTAAAATGAAAGTCAAAAGATAATAAATAAAATGTCATGTGATCAGGGGGCTGTCAGAAGAGGTTTAGATACAAGTTAATCACAGAGGTAAAAAGTATATTAATATAACTGTGTTGGTTATGCAAAACTGGGGAATGGGTAATAAAGGGATTATCTATCTTTTTAAACAACAAAAAAATCTGGTGTTGACTGTCCCTTTAAGTTTTATTTGTGTGTTGCACCAGCTTGCGTTATCATAGGCTTTAGAAAGTGCCTTCAGCACTGAGCATTCTAATGACTTGCAGACAGGAGCGCTTTACTGTGCGCATATGTCAGTCTAGTGCCCTGGGTATTTTTTTTATTTTTTTTAGATGCGGAGAGGGGGGAAAAAAAAAAACAGTAGTTCAAAATGCTCTGCCTTCTCAAATTGACAGAAAATCGACCTCTGTGCTTCATCAGAAATTCCTGCAGACTTACAAAATAAAGGAGTTCACTTTTATCACCCACAGTGCGCCACATATGGAAAAATGGAAAACACTACATCACTTGACCTCACGGTGCCCTTTATTCAGCCACAGATGAATATTATGTATAAAACCCTTAAATCAATTTAACATGTTAAAAGAAAAGAAAAAAAAATCCTCTGTCAATAGACGCTGTGCACATAGCACACGTTTGTAGAAGGGTTCAGGGAATTGCACCACAATATTCATATACATTTCTGCAGAATCAAAGCGGCTGAAGCTTTGTAATTGCTGTTTACATCATTTCCTTGCACTGATCCCAGACTCGACTTGTTGATCAATGAATCATATTCTTGATAATTGAAAAATATATTCCTTTTTTTGTGTGTTTTGAACCAGGTTTGCATATGCAGATGTTATAAGAGGCCAGAACTATGCAGGAGTTAAAGGGAAAGTGTAATGTAAAATTGTTTTCCTCTTAAGCTGCAGAGAATAAAATGTATGAGAAATTGATTATTTAGGTTTATTTTGTAAATTAAATAGTTGCATTTGCTCTTTACAACCACAACCCATCAAAGGGCCAGATTACAAGTGGCGCGTTAACAATAACGCACAAATGATAAGGGGTTCATTGCAGCTATTTGCGTGCGGGAACGTTAAATAGTGCTCCACTTGTAATCTAGTCCCAAATAGGCTAAGCTTGTAGCGAGATCAGACATCCTTATCTTATCACTCAAATGCTTTTCTTTTTTATCTCTGTCTCTACAGAATACTTAATACATTATAGTCTAGAACATTATATCTCCCACTCCCCACTTGGAGTGTAATTTCTTCTGCTGGCAGTTTACATAGCTTGTTTATAACAAATACTTAAAGGAACAGTCAAGTCCAAAAAAAAATGTTATGTTTCAAATAGGGCATGTAATTTTAAACAACTTTCCAATTTACTTTTATCACCAACTTTGCCTTGTTCTCTTGGTATTCTTAGTTGAAAGCTAAACCTAGGAGGTTCATATGCTAATTTCTTAGACCTTGAAGGCCGCCTCTAATCTAAATGCATTTAGATAGCTTTTCACCACTAGAGGGCATTAGTTCACGTGTTTCATATAGATAACATTGAGCTCATGCACGTGAATTTACCATGGAGACAGCTCTGATTGGCTAAAATGCAAGTCTATCAAAAGAACTGACATAAGGGGGCAGTCTGCTGAGGCTTAGATACAAGGTAATTACAGAGGTAAAACGTGTATAATTATAACTGTGTTGGTTATGCAAAACTGGGGAATTGGTAATTAAGGGATTATCTATCTTTTAAAACAACAAAAATTCTGGTGTTGACTGTCCCTTTAAAAGGGGCATGAAACCCAAAGTTTTTCTTTCATGATTTAGACAGATCATACAATTTTAAACAATTTTACAATTTACTTCTATTATCTAATATGTATCATTCTTTTGGTATCCTTTGTTGATAGAAGCAGCAATGCGCTACTGGGAGCTAGCTGAAAGCCAGTGACAAGAGGCATATAGGTGCCGTAACCAATCAGCAGCTCCTGAGCCTACCTATGTATACTTTTAAACAAAGGATACAAAAAGAACAAAACAAATTAGAGAATAGAAAACATTTTGGAAAGTTATTTAAAATTGCATGCTCTGTCTGAATAACGAAATAAAAAAGTTGGGTTTCATGTCCCTTTAAGTATAGAAATATTCAGTATACAGGGAGTGCAGAATTATTAGGCAAATTAGTATTTTGACCACATCATCCTATTTATGCATGTTGTCTTACTCCAAGCAGTATAGGCTCGAAAGCCTACTACCAATTAAGCATATTAGGTGATGTGCATCTCTGTAATGAGAAGGGGTGTGGTCTAATGACATCAACACCCTATATCAGGTGTGCATAATTATTAGGCAACTTCCTTTCCTTTGGCAAAATGGGTCAAAAGAAGGACTTGACAGGCTTAGAAAAGTCAAAAATAGTGAGATATCTTGCAGAGGGATGCAGCACTTCTGAAGCGTGATCATCGAACAATCAAGCGTTTCATTCAAAATAGTCAACAGGGTCGCAAGAAGCGTGTGGAAAAACCAAGGCGCAAAATAACTGCCCATGAACTGAGAAAAGTCAAGCGTGCAGCTGCCAAGATGCCACTTGCCACCAGTTTGACCATATTTCAGAGCTGCAACATCACTGGAGTGCCCAAAAGCACAAGGTGTACAATACTCAGAGGCATGGCCAAGGTAAGAAAGGCTGAAAGACGACCACCACTGAACAAGACACACAAGCTGAAACGTCAAGACTGGGCCAAGAAATATCTCAAGACTGATTTTTCTATGGTTTTATGGACTGATGAAATGAGAGTGAGTCTTGATGGGCCAGATGGATGGGCCCGTGGCTGGATTGGTAAAGGGCAGAGAGCTCCAGTCCGACTCAGACGCCAGCAAGGTGGAGGTGGAGTACTGGTTTGGGCTGGTATCATCAAAGATGAGCTTGTGGGGCCTTTTCGGGTTGAGGATGGAGTCAAGCTCAACTCCCAGTCCTACTGCCAGTTTCTGGAAGACACCTTCTTCAAGCAGTGGTACAGGAAGAAGTCTGCATCCTTCAAGAAAAACATGATTTTCATGCAGGACAATGCTCCATCACACGCGTCCAAGTACTCCACAGCGTGGCTGGCAAGAAAGGGTATAAAAGAAGAAAATCTAATGACATGGCCTCCTTGTTCACCTGATCTGAACCCCATTGAGAACCTGTGGTCCATCATCAAATGTGAGATTTACAAGGAGGGAAAACAGTACACCTCTCTGAACAGTGTCTGGGAGGCTGTGGTTGCTGCTGCAGGCAATGTTGATGGTGAACAGATCAAAACACTGACAGAATCTATGGATGGCAGGCTTTTCAGTGTCCTTGCAAAGAAAGGTGGCTATATTGGTCACGGATTTGTTTTTGTTTTGTTTTTGAATGTCAGAAATGTATATTTGTGAATGTTGAGATGTTATATTGGTTTCACTGGTAAAAATAAATAATTGAAATGGGTATATATTTGTTTTTTGTTAAGTTGCCTAATAATTATGCACAGTAATAGTCACCTGCACACACAGATATCCCCCTAAAATAGCTATAACTAAAAACAAACTAAAAACTACTTCCAAAACTATTCAGCTTTGATATTAATTAGTTTTTTGGGTTCATTGAGAACATGGTTGTTGTTCAATAATAAAATTAATCCTCAAAAATACAACTTGCCTAATAATTCTGCACTCCCTGTAGGTGGGGATACAACAGACAAACTATTCAATTACAAAATAAATTAAAAAAAGCTATTTTTAAACTATTTAATACCCTTCAGTCGGTGAAATGGATCATTAGGCAAATATTAAAGTTGAGAATTTTTTTGAGTACACTGTCCCTTTAATGAGGTTGCGATCTAATGAAAAGCTTGTGATATTTTTAACTACTTGGCCTTATTTTGAAGTTTGTAAGACAACAGTTGAGAGTTACTTTTTTTTTTCTTTTTTCAATGTCATTATTATTATTTATTTTTTTAAAGGGTCATGTTAATGCAATAACACTGGCAGGATCACATACGCTCTTCATTTCAAATTTGACCTTTATGTTCCTTTAAAGGGACAGTCTACTCCAAAATTGTTATTGTTTAAAAAGATAGATAATCCCTTTATTACCCATTCCCTAGTTTTGCATAACCAACAGTTATATTAATATACTTTTTACCTCTGTAATTACTTTGTATCTAAGCCTCTGCAGACTGCCCCCTTATCACATGGCTATTTAATTATTATCTATTGACTTGCATTTTAGCCAATTAGTGCTGTGTCCTGCACAACTCCATGGGAGAGAGCACAATGTTATCTTTAAGGCCCACGTGAATTAGCAGTGTCTTGTGAAAAGCTAATGAAAAGCATGTGATAAGAGGCTGCCTATAGTGGCTTAGAAACAGTCAGAAATGTAGAGGTTTAAATGTTATAAAGTATATTAATATAACAATGTTGGTTGTGTAAAGCTAGGGAATGGGTAGTAAAAGCGTTATCTAGCTTTTTAAGCAAGAACAATTTTGGTGTAGACCGTCCCTTTAAATGAACAGTAAACACTTTGGGATTGTAAAGAAGTAAATCAACTTTGTAGTATACTTTGATTTTGGAGTAGACTGTCACTTTAATATATTTTGAAATCCCCTCTTTTGATGAAACAAAGAAAAACATTGACTACAATGTCCCCTTAAATTGAATTGTTCTCAGGTTTATATCTTGTGACACCAATAAAACATTTTATATTTGTAATCAACCTTCTGTGTTTACAACCTAAATCTAAGCATTAAATAGCAGACTGAGGAACCACATTGCTAAGAAAAATACATCTTCAGCCTAGTTGTGTTTTATAGAGACCTCAATAGTCTGTGACGGATTCCCAGAATTTCCGGCCATGGCAAATACTTCAACTCTCTAATCTTTATTTCGACAACCCTCCCTATACAGCACAAGTGGACGATCAGCAAGGGTCCAGCCGTTTTATTTCTAATTACCTTTTTTTTCCCCCCACTTCTGATCCTGTGGTTCCTATAATTAGTTACCTGGGGCTGCAATCCAATTTGATGTGATGACAAGAAAGTGATCCATGAAAAAGTAATAAGTTAAATCCAATTTCAGCCTTCCTCTAATTAAATGCACACGGAACTAATGAGTCAAACCCAACCATTTCAGTGATAATGGTAATTAGCGAGGTGGGAGGCACTTTCTATCTGAACACTCTAGGTGTAAAGTGCAAAGCAAAATGGCAGGAAGACTCTTAATTACATGTGTCACTTTGTTATCAATTTACATGTATTTGGCCAGTCAAGTCTGCTTCCTTTGTTTTAATTTTACTCTACAGTAATCATAACATTACCTATGATCTATTATCTACAACACACATTTGGCCTTGAGAGTGCCTTATATATCAGCTTCTTCAACTGAGAGCCAGAAAAAATATTAAGCACGCCCAGAGTAAGACCTCACAGAAAAAAAAAAAATAAGTGTTAAATGTGCAGCTTGGAAAATATTTAACCACTTAAGGGACAAATAAATTGACAGTTTTTAAAGAGACAGTATACACCAATTTTCATATAACTGCATGTAATAGACCCTACTAAAAAGAAGAATATTTACAGATACTGATCTAAAAATACAGTATAAAACATTTTAAAAACTTACTTAGAAGCTCCCAGTTTAGCATTGTTGATGAGGTAGTCTGGGACACCCACTTAAAGGGGCTGGGTAAACATAAAGAGTAGACACTCCCCACCTCCCCTGCATATGAAAAGACTGATTACATAAACAGGAGACTGCAAGAGTCTGTAAACGCATGTATACATCTGACACTGTGGGGCTTGGTTAGGAGTCTTAAAATCAGCACAATGTTCTTAAAAATAAGCAAAACTATACATTGTTACAAAAACTCTCCCAGATGGGCTATATCAATAGATCATCTGCAAAACATTTATGCAAATAAAAATCTAGTGTACAATGTCCCTTTAAATCTATCTTTTCATTCTTAATGTTAGCAAATATATATTATAGAAGCAGGAATGATAGATGATAGGCAGATAATAAGGCAGATAATAAGACAGACAGACACACAAATAGAAAGATAATTTTCTATAGCAGTAAACAAATAAGCACAATATTCATTTAGCCGCTTTCTTGTAAATTTATTTGTATGATTTCTTCACTATCATTTGCTTGATTAAAAAATATTGAGTTTCATATCCCTTTAACTGCGCATCAGAATGGAAAAAGAAAATGATCCGATATATTAGAGCGTTTTCTTATTACGCTATTACTTACACATGTTTAACACCACCAAAATGGATTATACACAGAAAAAAAAAATCTGTCTGAGGCTCTACACCAAAACCTCCACTTCATATGTCCAACATCTGACATGACTAAGGGCAGCTGGCCTGAAACTTTGTCTTGTATGTAATAACTATAGGAAATTTCAATAAAGATGTAAGATATGGAAGAGATTGGTCAATGCTGCTGCTATCTTTTGGATCATATAAAGACAAAGGATTTAGCTAAATACATTTTTGATGCTATATTTTTTTTTTATTTAAAGGGACAATACAGTTTGCTTTTTATGATTATGGGGTATGTTACTGTCCAATTATAAAGCTGAGGGGGTTTTGTTCATCAGCCAATGAGCAATCCATTCCCTAGAGGTCAGCAGTACAGAAATATGCACTTCATGTTAGCTTAAAAAAAACCACACAAAAAGTATATGTGTATATATATATATATATATATATATATATATATATATATATATATATATATATATATATATATACACATATATATTATACACATACATTTTTAAATGTTTAATTAGCTAGTTTTCAAGTGCATTTTTGAATGTCCATTTCTTAAGATTTAAAAAAAAAAAAAAAATGTTTTTGTTCCTCAGCAGATTCTCCTTGAATTTTACAGCCCTAGGCGGTAGCCACAAATCAACTCCAAAATGACAATTCTCTCCCTACATATTGCAGACTTCCTTATCTATTTCACCCCCAGGGGAGTTGCAGTGTAAACAAATGCCAAGAAAAATGGATTTCTCCTGTTTCGGTTTAAGTTGTTTGATCAGACAGCTTTCAAACACAAGAACAATGCATCCAAGTTTATGGGTCATGCTCCAAACAGACCCAAACACAAAAAAATAGTCTACACCTCTACAACACTCCTAATGGCTGACATTTTTATCCAGGGGCTTTTTAATTTTTTTTTAAACTTGATTAATGTTCGGAGGTTACCAAAGTAAAGGGCATTTGGCAATTTATCATAGAATGTTAATGATTTAATAATATACACACCAGATTTCTATTCATCATTTACCTGCTTAAATAAGACTACAGATGCTTTAAACAAGAACATATATTTCAATGAAAAATCTTTATCAACATAATAAAAAATGTAAACACTATATATATATATATATATATATATATATGACATATACTAAGATTTTAATCCACTCTCTCATTCTCTCCCGCCTCGATTACTGCAACTCTGTCCTCTCTGGTCTCCCCACCTACCGCCTATCTCCTTTACAATCCATATTGAATGCCTCTGCCAGACTCATCTTCCTTACACGTCGCTCTTCATCTGCTGCACCTCTCTGCCAATCTCTTCACTGGCTTCCTCTTGCCTCTAGGATCAAACACAAAAGTCTCATTCTGACATACAAAGCCCTCAACTGCACTGCTCCCCCCTATATCTCAGACCTTGTCTCCAGATACTCTCCCTCCCGTCCCCTTCGCTCTGCTCACGACCTCCTACTCTCCTCCTCTATTGTTACCTCATCACAATCCCATTTACAGGACTTCTCCAGACTGGCTCCCATCTTGGGGAACTCTCTGCCTCGCTCGACAAGACTCTCTTCTAGTTTTAAAAGCTTCAAGTGCTCCCTAAAGACTCTACTGTTCAGGGATACATACAACCTACACTAACCTTTCTTTATACCAGTTCCTCTCCTCCATTGCTATCCCCTGAACCCCCTTAGCATGTAAGCCTAAGAGTCCAGCTGTTTGTTGATCACCTTCTCAAGAGCTGACTACAACAGTGCAACTCTTGGCAGGGCCCTCTACCCATTTGATCCCTATAATTGTTTTGTTGTACTCCGTCTTTGTTAATAGCACTGTGGAATCTGTTGGCGCTCTACAAATAACCGATAATAATAATAATATATATATATTTACCAGGAACCACAGCCTGAATAACTTTTCTACCTAAAGCCGCCTCCACAGAGGCAAACAAATTGAATTGATAACATGTAGTAAAAAGAGACCCTGCAAATTTGGTCTACTAAAGCTTCATTTTTGAAGGCCCAAGAAGTAGATACAGAAACAAGTTGAATGTGCTGTAATACGTAAATGTGGCGACTGTCCTGCCTCCAAGTAAGCCCTGTTCTCCATCTTCACCTGCTCCTAGCAAGGCAAAGAAAGACTGGGAGGTACAGGGAAGTAGGAGAGATATTCATACTCTTGGTGTAGGGTGTCTTTGCCTTGCTAGGAGCAGGGTAGTCTTTGACTCCTTCTGGTGGCCAGGAGATGAATTCCCAACAGTAAGGAATCATAGAATCTCACCACCTTAAGGAATAAATATTCTACTGCTCATTTCAAATTCAAGTAAGTGCTACAGCATTGTCTTTTATTGTATATTTGTCAATAATTAAATGCCACTGTATTATGGTAACATAATGAATGCATATTTGCAAAAAATTGTAACAAAATCACATCAACATAACTAATTCTTATTGCATACAAAGTGACAAAACAACTAGAAATCAGCTTTTAACACTGTTATTCTGGTACCCAAAGCATTCTAGGCAAGTTCTGCCTATCCATTTCTATTATTTAGCAATATTAGTTGCTCGGTGAAGTAATTATCCATTTTGATACTACACTCCCAATGACATTGAACAAAAATATAAAGAAGTAAAAAAATAAATAAATATTAAATGGGATTTATTATGGAATCTGTTGGGTAAGCACATACATTTTTGTACTGTCCAAAATCAATTACCTGAAAGACTATTTAAGTTCTGAGGCTAAATAATGATTTGAAATGACAAAAATCGAGAAATTGGTTAATTTTGTGTCACAAAGACTTCTGTATGAATGACACAGGGAATGTTACCATTACCAATGTGATCATATATTAGTTTTACATTCTTCCTATAATTCATGACTACATTTAATTGAATAATACATTGTATTATTATTTTTTTTTACCAATATACTGGGAAACTTATTTCCAAAGGAACACCCAGCATTTCTTGTTTTTTTTTTATATGCAGCAAAGGCTCTGGGAGTGAGAAAAGAAAGAAAAGAAAGGAATGGGCAGTCATTTTATTCAGTGAGTGACAGACTGGGCTAAAGCTCTGTATACATTAATAAATTAGAATTTTAATTGTGTCTCTGACTGTAGGAGATGCTAAAAGTACTTTAATATGTACCAACAATTGGCTATGTTATGGAATCTGTAATCTGGCCTCTTCTGCTAACCTCCACAATACAATTCCCAGCCTGACAACGGAAACAGTTTAGTTTGATCCCTTCAACTTATTTCAGTCCTGACAAATAAGCGCACAGCAGAAAGGTCAGTACGGCTATATTTCATTTTCTAGAGTGATTTTGAAGACATATGCACAACAAAGCAGACATTTTTGCTACCTGACATCGACCCTGGCTTGCACAATACCTTGTTAAAATTGTCACAGAAGAAATTTGGTAAAAAAGGCAGAAAGTATAAAAATATTTACAGGAGTTCATGTATATCACTATGTGATTTAACAAGAAGAATAAGTACAAATGGAAATAAACATAAAATGAAAAAGAGGCCACTCTTGCATTTCATTTTTGGTGTACCTTAAATTGCATTAAAGCAACACGATTGGTTCACCAGCCATCTCACTTTACAATAAGTTTGTCCCTTCACATCCAGGCTGTAGTCTAAACATTACATTTTTGAATAACATACTTTTAGAATTCAGAGTCATATTCCAAGATGGCCGCTGCTGTGTCTCATAAAATAATGCTCATTATATCTGGGCAAATTCATGTTTTTTAGTATTTGAATGTTAGAACTAATGTTCCTATTTAACATGCACAGACCCATTGGATGCTTCTATTGAACAAATGTTAACATTTAAGCATCTGAACATTATATTTGAATACTGACTCCCATTAAAATTACACTGATAATCTAAGAGAGTCAACATTTGAACGTTACCAAGTATTACGTTTGATTAAAGTTAAAAGGACATAAAACAGTATGAACTAATAACATAAGTTTCTAAATATATAATGCAGCCAAAGCTTACCTGCAAATCGGTTTCTGTTTTAACCCCCATTAACCACTTTCATTCAGGCATAGTATTTTTTGCAGCAAGCTCCCCCAGCTGGGCATTTCCATATATGGAAGGTGCTATCCAGGCCATAGCTTCTGCAGAATGCACTCGTGCACGTTAGGGGCAGAGTCACATGGCACCTGCCTAAAGCAGCACAGTATAATTCTGAAGCTTTCACAAAGCATGTGACATTATCCCAATGAAAACGAGCAAGCCTCTTGGCAACAAACAATAGCAGCACCTGCTCTCCCTCCTAACCCCCCCCCCCCCCACCTTGCTTGCATAAGTAATTATCCTCACATGCCCACTTTCTTATATGATATCATAAGGTTTGGAGTAGGACACTAATAAGGGGGGTGGAGCAGGCTATACATGGCAACACTAAAGTGTAAGTCATTTGGCAGATTTTTTTTTTTAAATGTTATTAAAATACTTATAAGCTTTTTTTACACTTTTTTTTAACACACTGTTTTACCTCATTTGACCCTTTAATAATATGCACATAACTCAAAATGTTTTATGGCTGCTTCCTAGCCTCATCTCCATCACTGACTGGGGAGATTGACAGCTCCTGTCTGCGCGTGATTGGCCGTGCGCAGGTAGGGGGCGGTGTTGCACAGGAGCACAAAATAGCGCTCTTGTGCAATGCTGAATTCTGGCAGTTGATTGCTAAACGCCAGAGGCGAGCTTGGGGCGGACAGGGGCACATATGTACGCCCCTGGCTGCCCTAGCTTGATAAATTGAGCCCCATATTGTACTTTAGTTAGGTGCATACTGAGGTAGGCGCTCATAGAAAGCAACCAATTGTAAACAAGGACACCAAAAGAAAGAGGTACATTTCATAACAGAAGTAAATTGTAGCTTTATATAAATTGTACTCACTTTCTGAAACATGAAGATGTAATTTATGACTTGTCCTTTAATAAGAGTGACACAAATAGATAACCATATCACATCATTAGCACTGACTGAACCTTACCTGGAGAGACGTCTGCTTTTCATGCCGCTTGTGAGCTTTAATGCCACTAACTTGTTGCTGGTGTAACAATAGCTGCCTAGCAACCTGCAGGGCCTGAAATAAAGAAAATATAGATGAGCACATTTTTATCCATACACCACAGTACTTTAAATTATTTTACCAATTGTAACCCTTAAAGGGGCATTATAGTGAGAGCATGTATCCCAATTAACTTGCATATCCATATGCTTAACCCCACACAAAGGGGTTAAACACATAGGTAAAGTGTCACTGGTGCCACAAAGAACTGAAAACTGTTCAGCTACTGCTGCTAATTTGGTGACTCTCAGTTTCTGCTAAGGACCCGCTGTGCTCTGTGACTCCCGAAATGTATTTTACCAATGGTTTTTAACCCCTTTGCGGAGGGGTTAAACACATAGATATGCAGGGTTGATAGTGATAAAATGACACGCTCTAATGACAGAGTATGTCATTTTTATTTTAATAGACATTTAAAGGAATACTCCAGCTTAAGGAAAATAATTATAATATAATATGAAATATATATATAATTCTAATATATAATATAATATAATTATAAAGCAATACATTATAAAACCAAAACAAAGCTATAATTTCTGGAAACAAGGTCCTTGTGTGTTTTGCTGCATTGTTGGATGTTTCCCTATAACTTTTGAAATAGGAAGCATAGTTTTAGTATTAGATGTTTTAAATACAAGGACAGGACTTCAAACATCAAACTGTGCACTCATGTTATATATCCAGCGGGTTATTGTTTTTCTATTGATGAACAAAAGATTCATAGCGTTACAAAATATTTGCATGAAAAATAAATGTTTTAACATAGTAACATAGTAGATGAGGTTGAAAAAAAGACCAAAGTCCATCGAGTTCAAAACAGCTCCAGATGAGTTTAAATTAATCCCATTAAAAGGTGACCCATTTAACACAAGCAATCATATCCCTGAATTCTGTTTCTAGCCAGAAATGTATCCAAACCATTTTTCATTGCATCTAAGGTATTGGCATTTACTACCTCCTTTGGTAATGAGTTCCACAATTTTCTTGTTCTTACAGTAAAAACAGAACAGAATTTTAAAACTGTCATTTTATTAGTAAAATATGCATTGTTTTATAGGCCTAGGACACACCCCTTAATAGACTCAAAGGGGCCGAATTATCAAGCTCTGAATGGAGCTTGATGCCCCTTGTTTCCGGCGAGCCTTAGGACCACTGCTCCATAACTTGTCTGCCTGCTCTGAGACGGCAGACAGAAATCAACCCGATCGAATACGATCGGGTTGATTGACACCCCCTGCTAGCGGCCGATTGGCCACGAATCTGCAGGGGGCGGTATTGCACAAGCAGTTCTGGTGAACTGCTTGTGCAATAATAAATGCTGACAGCGTATTCTGTCGGCATTTATCGATGTGCAGTGGACATGATACGCTACATCATATCATGTCCGCTCGCACTTTAATAAATATGCATCCAAGAATTTTGTTAATCTTACTTCCTTTGCAGTGACCAATTAGGAAAATACATAAACAAGCTCCTGCACATATGAACCAATCAGTGTGCATGTAGCATTGCCAGGGTTCTGCATTCCACAGAATGCACTGCAGCCTCTCGAGGGTGGAAAAACAGTTTGAATACAAATTTTAAGTCCATTGTGAAATGCACCCCCCCCCCCCTCCATCTTTCTGCTTTATATTTGTAATGCATTGAGGGATAGAAAACCTTTTACATTTAGCTAGCACACTGTGATATTTAAAAAAAAAAAAAAAACTGGACAGTTAAAGGGACATTATACACTAATTTTTTCTTTGCATAAATGTTTTGTAGATGATCTATTTATATAGCCCAAAACATTTTGTTTTTAAATGTATAGTTTTGCTTATTTTTAAATAACCTTGCTCTGATTTTCAGACTCCTAACCAAGCCCCAAAGTGTTATGAGAATACTGACAGATACCTACTCCAGCTTGCTCCTGTTTGTGTAAAAAGTCTTTTCATATGCAAAAGAAGGGGGAGGGGGGAGTGTCTTATTTGCCACTTGCAGTGGGCTTTCCAGCTACCTTTTCAACAGAGCTAAACTGAGAGCTTCTAAGTAAGTTTTTAAACAGTTTTATACTGGATTTTTATACCAGTATCTGTGCATCTTATTCTTTATAGTAGTGTCTATTACATGCAGTTATATGAAAATGAGTGTATACTGTCCCTTTAAGTGTTCATTATTTTTGTGATGATTTTACTGGGCAGCCTGCTAAAATACTGGACACCTGACATCCCTACCCACCACTTTCCTTATTTCAAGGAGACAATATGTACTTGAGCATGGAAATTGCACCGTTTTGCCACTGCCATTATGTTAACAAAATCTCCATTGTTTGGCTTCAGCAGAAAGGATAAGATAAACCAGTGTTTTTCAACCAGTGTGCCGTGGCACACTAGTGTGCCGTGAGAGATCCTCAGGTGTGCCACGGCAGACTGACAACAGTGTGACATATTTTTTAAACTTTGCTTGTTTTTTACTCCCAGTGCAGGGGTAGTTTGTAGGAGGCATGGCATAACAGCACAATACATACAGAATGTGTGTGTTTGTGTGTATGTGTATATATATATGCTGTATTAGGCTACAATGTGTGATTTTTTTTAAAATTTTGGGATGGTGGTGTGCCACAGGATTTTTTAATGTAAAAAAGTGTGCCACGGCAAAAAAAAGGTTAAAAATCACTGAGATAAACTATATTAGGAAGAGATACAATGCAATGTCAGGCTTGTGAAGCCATGTGCTCTTTCATTTTTCAGGGCTAGAAAATTCGCAATTTCCAGACTTAAAGTGATACTGAAGCCAAATTTTTTTTTTCTTCATGATTCAGATTAAAATTGCATGTTCTATCTGAATTATGAAAGAAAACAATTGGGTTCAGTATCCCTTTAAAGGTATAAGAAACCCAAAATGTTTATTTTCTAAGTCAGGCAGAGAATACAATTTAATTAAGTTTCCAGGTTACTTCTATTCTCAAATTTGCTTTGTTCTCATAGTATTCTTTGTTGAAGAGATACCTAGGTATCTGGAGCACTGCATGACAGGAATTAGTGCTGCCATCTAGTGCTCTTGCAAACGGGTAACATTCTTGCAAAACTGCTGCTATATAGTGCTCCAGACACGTGCACACTCCTAACTTATTGGGTTATTCTCCTTATATCTGTATACAAACACTACAGTGTGGCTCCTAAACGTATGTCTGGCTTCTAAATATTTTTACTGGCTCCTAAATTTTAAACAGATTTGTCAACCCTTGAACTAATGTGCATTCTGTTCCTTTTTTTTTTTTTACTTTGCTTAAAGGGATGTGAAACCCAAACTTTTTATGTTGTGGTTTAGAAAGAACATACATATTTTTTCAAAAAGTTTCCAATTTACCTCTATTATCAAATTTGCTTCATTCCTGTGTGATTCTTTGTTGAAGAGATACCTAGGTAGGTATCTGGAGGACTATATAGCAGGAAATTGTGCTCTTGCAAATGGATTTATTTTATTTTTTTGTTTTGCTATTTAAAAAAATAATAATTACTTAATCCCCCCCCAGACCCCCAAGACTTATACTGTTGGAAAGGTTAGGCTATTACCTTTCCAACGGTGGGTCTTGGGGGTCTGTAGCTGCTTAGATGCCTGAGATACAGGCTTCTAATCAGCATGCCCCCTTTCCCTATACTTTGTATTGTAAATTTTAAATAAAGTTGTGCGGTGACGTCATCACATCATTGCGCGTGACATCACCGTACCTAACGGGAAGCCCCGGCAATGCCTGTCACTATACAGGCCCGATCGCCGGGGTGGGAGTCGATGGGAGCCCCCAGATTGCTCAAAAGGTGGTTGAGTGCTAGCGACGGCTCGGAGCCGTCGTTAGCACTCAAGGGTTTAAACAGTTCTTTCGTAAAAACAAATATGTTAAATCAAAATAAATATAAATGTAAAATACAGCAAATAATTTACTTGTTTTCATGCAAAATTCTCAGTGTAGCCCCGCCCCCAAAACAGCCTGTTTAATATCCCTTTAAATTACAGGAAAAGGGACAAAATATGAACAATTAATGTATATTACAAAGTTTTTTCACTATGAATAATTAAGCATGTTATATTATAATCTCAAATTCTTTACCGTCTCTTTAAATAGGAAGATTCTCTACCACATACCAAGAGTAAGGCTATTGTGACATTAGCAAAATAAACAAACAACTGGGTAACGTATTTTTGCAAGCCCTGAAAGTCTTCTTTGAGTATTACCTCTATCAAACATGGTATTCATAGCTGATAGGAACTTACAGTCATTATGATACCTAGTGTAATAAGCTCTAGATAAAAAAAAAAGTATCTTTACAAAAAGATTACCAAAGAGCTATGGGTGGAGTTAATTGTATACTACAAAATATGGAGAATATCTGGTTTACATGTACAGTGCTGTTTAATGTACACAATCGTTTGTTAGCTTTGTACAGCGCCACTTCATTATAGGTTATTGTTAAAAGTGCTTTTACGTGTCCCTTCAGAAATGAGGAAAGACTAGCTAAGTTAAATTTGTTTGCTCTGGGAAAGAGGCATTAGCTAGTGAGATATGATTACTAAATACAAATAAATACAATGTCAATACTGAGTGTTGTCATAGTAACCTTTCATTCCAAGGAGTTTACACATGATAAGGGGTCGCCGCTTAAAGGGACACTCAAGTCAAAATTAACTGATGAGTTTAATTCATCAGTTGCAATGAAAATGCGTTATAACTTACTTTTTAATGTAGCGCTAAATTTCTTTAGGTTTCAAAAATGTTCCACTCTTATCACACTGAGGACAGGGGCTACAGTGAAAAATTCTAAGTGTTAATTTGGCAAGAAAACAAGTTGTTTGCTGCCCCCCCCCCCCCACACACAATCTGTTTCCTTTAATAAGGAGCAAAAAAGAGTCCAGTGTCCTCTTAAAGGGTTAGAAAAGTCAAAATTAAACTTGCATGATTTAGATAGAGCATGGCATTTTAAGAAACTTTTAAATTCACTTCTATTTTCAAATGTGCTTTGTTCTCTTGATATCCCGTATTAAAATATAAAACGCACATATCCTACACTAGTGGGAGCTAGCTGCTGATTGGTGCCTGCACACATTTGTCTCTTGTGATTGGCTAACTGGATGTGTTCAGCTAGCTGCCAGTAGTGCAATGATGTTACTTCAGCAAAGGATAACAAGAGAATGAAGCAAATTTGATAATAAAAGTAAATTGGAAAGTTGTTTAAAATTGTATGTTCTATCCTAATCATGAAAGAACATTTTGGGGTTTCCTGTCCCTTTAATGCCTTAAAACAAATAATACATTTTTTGTCTGATTTGTGTCAAGTGAAAGTGGATTGCCAGCTTCTTGGGTCAGGTATTACCTCCTGTGAGAATAACTGTTTCATTGCTATAAGGTTTACTCCACTCATAGCTCTTTGTTAATGTTTTCAAGAAGCTTTTTATCTGAAGCTTATTATACTTAATACGTATTGTAACTACCAGGTGATGAAATACAGTTGGCACATTTTTTTCCAATTAGAAGAAATTACAATTTGTTTTCCAGAATTGATGACTATTTTCTGTTTCCATTGATGATTTTCACTGATTCCCATGAGTCTTATGGCAGACACAGCATGGATACACCAAGATTTCAAGCTATGTAAATGTATTTCCACAAAATGCTGTCACATTTCCAGAATACGGCTTATTAAACGGAACAGAGCAGCTTGGAGACAGAAATGAGTGGCTGCGCACAGCATCTTCCAACAAAAGGTCCATTCCCCCCACTTAGAAACTCTCTGTTTATTTTTAACTTGTCCCAAAATAAAGGAACCCAACATATGTTTTATTTTTTATGACACCAGTTGACCGAATGACTTTTGTATGTAGCTTATGTTCTCAGCCAGGATTTTTTTTTCCACTGTAGTGGTTAATACAGACTGTGACAACATTATCCGCAGATATTCTTTATGTGCTCAGATGTTACTGAATCACATTTGGAGCACTATTCCTCCTGACTGGGACCCAGTGCACAGCGCAGGACAATACAAAGTACTGCAGTGTGTCAGTGTCGGAGGAACAAGGGGCATACAGCAGGCAATTTATACCCATAAACTAAGTACTTTTTATCACTAGGAAAAAGAAGTCTGAAACCAGCAAGGCAACATATTTACATATTGTTTGTTTCTTTTTAAAGCATGTTACGACTTGGACATAGCTGCAAGATCTGTCAGCATAAAATACCTTGTACGTTTCACAATTTGCCTTTTAAAAAAAGATATAATAATAATAATCATAATACTAATAATTATATATATATATATGAAATGTGGCTATTTTAATATTTGAGAAATATGGATAGTACACATACAGTCATTGAAGGGATGCCAAATATTTTAGCAAATAGTTTATTTATTAATTTCAAATGAATATTTTCTGTCTGTGTCTGGAACCTGGGGAACTAAAGATCGTGCATTTTAATGCTAGCAGTGTGAACTTATTCAAAGCAGATCAGGAGGAAGAGCACGGTCGCTTAAGAAATGGCTTCGGATTGGCTGCACCACCACTATGAAATATATATATATGACAAATGGCGGCTGGTGCATTGAGTGGCAATGGAAGGGTTAAAAAAATATGTAAACATGACAAAGACCCAGACAGGGACCGAAAAGGTTTCTCTTTAAACCTGATCAAAATTTGTGTCTGTTTTAATACATACTGGGGTATGTTCAGGGGAGGGCTTTCAGGCTGGAGGGCAACTACACTGTAACAATTTTAAACATATACAATTAAAAAAAAATGTCTAACTTCATCTATCAATCTTCCTCTCTCTCTTGTTACCTCTGGTAGCTGGAATATAGCTCCATTACTCAAGAGCATACTGAGGTAGGTCAGGAGTGTGCACGTGTCTTGAGAACTATATTTTAGCAGTGTTTGCAGCAATGTTTGTAACAATATCCTACATACAGTATAGTGCTTAAAGGGACAGTCTACAATAGAATTGTTATTGTTTTAAAAGATAGATAATCCCTTTATTACCCATTCCCTAGTTTTGCATAACCAACACAGTTATAGTAATACACTTTTTACCTCTGTGATTACCTTGTATCTAGGAACCTTCTTCCAGCCCCCTGATCACATGACTGTAACTGTTTATTATCTATTGTCTTAAATTTAGCATTGTTTTGTGCTAAATCTTAAATAACCCCCTGTGCCTGAACACATATGTTTAGTTTAAACTAAGAATACAAAGTGAAAAAAGTAAATTTGATGATAAAAGTAAATTGGAAAGTTGATTAAAATTAAAAGTCCTATCTGAATAATGAAAGTTTAATTTATACTAGACTGTCCCTTTAAGACTCTTGAGGAAAGAAGCTAACTTTCAACAAAGGAGACTACAATAAAGAGATCATTTGATAATATAAGCATATTGAAAACTTTTTGTTTTTATCTGAAAGCTTAATTTTCACTTCCATGTACCTTTAAATTTGTTTTTTTCCCTATGGAAAATTGTGTATCTCTACATCTGATAGTCCAGGAAGTGCTACAGAGTTTTGCAAGACCATGTGACTCTACATTTTGTATAAACTTGCATTCAAAATCGTATACAGTAGCTCCGCCCCTCCACATCTGATAATCCAGGAAGTGTTACAGAGCTTTGCAAGACCATGTGACTCTACATTTTGTATAAATTTGCATTCAAAATCTTATACAGTAGCTCCGCCCCTCCACATCTGATAATCCAGGAAGTGCTACAGAGTTTTGCAAGACCATGTGACTACATTTTGTATAAACTTGCATTCAAAAGTTTATATAGTAGCTCCGCCCATTCACATCTGACAATCCAGGAAGTACTACAGAGCTTTACAAGCCAATGTGACTCTGTAGCTAAATAGTATTAGAAGCTGAAAGGCCCAAATTAAAAAGTTCAGCACTCCAGTTTATATTATCATGTTGCGTGGATGCAAAAAAACCTTAAAATAATACATTTTCTAAATAACTGTGATCTAAAGTAAAATTGATTGTACTTATGTATAATAGGTACTCATAATTATAGACACTACCATGAAAATGTGGGTCTTAATAGCATTGTAAAACCATGTATAAAATTAACTTTAAAATAAATAAACTAAATTAACTTTGAACTTGTATTTAAAGTTGTTTAAAGTTATTTTTATTTATACTGACTTCACTCACAGCGCTTAGGCCTCAACTCAAAAATAGGCCACATATTACTGGTTCAAGAGACAACATAGGTATCTGGCTAAACAATTTAACTGGGGGTTAAGTCCTGGGAAAGGGCGGATGATGTAGGATTGTATCAAGTTTGGAAATGTGTCTAAGTATTACGCACAATATATCACTGCTAGCTACAAAATATTTATTTTCTCTCATTTGTATCTCAAGATTTTTACCGGCACAAATATTAATTATATGACTCATTACTTTGTAGCAGAAAAATAATCTTTTACAGCCATTTGTGGGTTTTGAAAAACTTTAAATAAATAAAACTTCACATTACAATCTTATTTGAAACACAGCATTAGAATAGACAAAACAAAATAATTATATCACTCATCCAAAATATCATTGGTTTTTAGAAAATGTTTAGTAATTTTGGGTACTTTTCATCTGTATGTTGAGAATCTCTATACTTTTTGATATATTTAAAGGGACATTAAATACTTTTAATAAACGTAAGACAGAATGGTGTATTCAAAGCAAAGATTAGCATGAGAATGATATTGACAAAAAAAATAATTGTTTAAATATTGAAATAATAAGTGTAAAGTTTTAGTCTCTATAAAGCAATCAGCACCACCATTTTGTAACCAAGGTCTCTGCAGAAACAGTGTCACTAGAGTGTGCAGCCAATCACTGTGAAGAATATAGCAGTGTTGAGTCTAAACTTTGCATTTCCACTTCTAAAAGGAATTTGAAAGTCTGCAATTTTCAGTATTAAATTACAGAAAAAGTTGAGAAAATAAAGTATATTCCAAGTTTATTTTATTTCATACATATGAAACATTTCATATAACAATCGCAACGTGTTTAATGTCCATAGTAATTGAGTACTGATGCCATTTTTAAAATACGCTAAGAAGTTTAAACTCGGAGTATCAGTAATTTAGAAAACATTTTTATCATGCATATTAAACAGAAGCAGTTAAACACTGGTAAGCAACATGATTGAATAGTTAATCGTTTTAAGTCAGGGGTGTCAAACTCATTTGAGTCGTAGGCCATTTTCCATACAAGTGCAACTCACGTGGGCCGCACACTATCTACATATCTTGCCATTCCTAAACACAGCAGTAGCGTTTGCTATAACTGTATACATTTCAAAAGATTGTGTTCTGTAACCCCTAAGTAACTTACTCTGGCTTGATGAAACGCACGCTAATGTTTTTAAGAAGGTTACACACACACTTCATCTAATTGCTCATTAAGTAATAAGCATATTCTAATTATTATTTTTCATGGAGGTGTCATGGGCCCCAAAAAATTAGGCCGTGGGCCGCATGAGGCCGGTGGGCCACCAGTTTGACACCCTACAAAGCTACAGGAAATGCATGTTTGTGCACCACTAATACTCGAGAACTGTTTTCTCACTGGCTGATAATGACAGCTCCCTCTTCTTTGGAAAGAGACAAGCCAAGTTGTTTTACTTAACACAGCTGTATCTGTTTTTTTCATGACACAAACTACAACATTTTAAAATACCCTTTTCTAAAAGTAAATAAAGAAAACTGACTTTATTAAAATGAAAAAGAGCATTATTTTCCAAACGTTACTGACACAAAAAATGAGAAAGAGTTTAGCAACAGCGACTATCTACATTTATGCTCAACCAAATGATCTCACCAACAGAACTAGAAATTACAATATTGTATATGTCATTTACATTTAAGGTAACGTACCCAATACATACATACATACATTATTTACCGATGCTAAAAAAGTTATCTTCATCATTATATGAAATGAATCATTAATATAATCTTTTTATATTGTTGGTTGAAAATGTATTAACATTTGAATTGTAAAATCATTCATTACAATCCTATTTATATACAATTATAAAAACAAAAGGCTAAAACTTTTGGAAACTTTCAATGAATTGTATTGTGATAGCGGAGAATATTACAAGTTAACTACATCTTTTTTTTTACCATAGAAAATTCAGGGAACCAATATAAATGTTACTTTTGGACTCCTAACTATTTAAATGATTTTGGATATCAATATACATAAAATCCTTGCTTGGTTCATTAAAAAGGCCTGACTAGTTCCTCAGTAGCCTTGATATGCCTTTGTCTATCTCTATAATACATTATGTTATGATTACCCGAAACTCAGCATAAGTGGTTCACCTTGACTGTAAGCTCTTGGGGACAGGAGAGGAATTATCATCCTTCATCCCACTTTATGATATAATTTCAATATTAATACCACCTTTTATTTAACACATTATGTACAATATTATATACAGTACATTATAAATGTTAGAAATACATTGTGATAAAACAAGCATAATTTGATCTGATAAGTACAATTAATCCGATAACTAGTTCATTGTCACTTGTATATTAATATTTATATTTTACGTACTAATAGAATGCACTTGCTAATTTTAATAAAGTGTTTAATTTAATGCACATATTTGTGTACAGTAATGTTAAATTACACTCTAGAAAAAAAATCTACATTGAAAAAGAGAAAATTCTAAAAGTCTTAACTACTAATAACCCTATTACTTGCAACTAATGACCTAGGATCCAGTTTCTCTTGCTAACTTCCCTAGACTTTGTACTTAACCCTTCACTGCTTGACTGGCACACGATTGACTCAAAATACCTATGTATGACATCATCCCAGCTCGACGACTTAATGCATGATCAGTTAAACTCAGGAAATTATATAGTAATTATTCTGAGGCAGAAATAGCTACAATGTGTAATATTGTAAATCTAGCTAATTTGAACAGTACAGACAGTAATCCAGGCAATTCCACTTTGACTACACAGTTTAGATCTAGTTACATATTGTCTGGGAGTCTTGTGTTAGATGTGCAGTCAGCATTTAAACAAAACATAAATAAATAATAATGAAATAAAAATAAAGAAAATAAGAGACATATTACACATACCTTTTGCTTTAAAAAAAATACTAATTCATATTACTGTATCTCTTCTGATTTTTTGAGAAGAAAACAAAACAAAAGCCTGGTTAAAAGTTGACTTGCTGCAGCTTTCATGCTTTTTACCTACTGATATATAATCAAAAATGCTATCCAAGAAAAAGGAAAAAATCCGGGGGGAGCTGTGAATGGTAATGGTCAATCGGAGGAAAAAAATCACAAAAGTGAGATAGGAGGAAAGGCATCCAGCGATCTCACTGTGCCTTTTCTGCTACACACCTACACTAACATCTGAGCAAATAACCTCATACGCTTTTTCCATTTTCCCTATGCAATTACCCCCACTGTTAAACAAATTGTTCTCAAGGTACAGTAGCAAACAACGATATTTATTTCTCACTCTCTGTAAAAACAGAGCCAGTTTTTAGCATTTCAAAACTACCTTCCAATTTCTTTCTTTTTTTTTTTCTTTTTTCTTACGTGTTGTGTTACACTTGAGGTAAGCATAAGCTCTCAGTTTGATCCATTTTTTACTATTGTGCAGGGAAAGGTTTTTAAATCTCCAGAATTTAAGTGCTGCAGAAGATCAAAAATAAATAACTAAATAAATAAATAAATAATTTTACAGGAACAAGTTAACATAACCCTGTGCACAAATTATTTTTAACTTAGACATAGATAGATAGATAGATAGATAGATAAACTGTCTCTCTTTAGTTAGCTGCACAATTTCTTTTTAACTTAGACATAGATAGATAGATAGATAGATAGATAGATAGATAGATAGATAGACTGTCTCTCTTTAGTAAACTGCACAATTTCTTTTTAACTTAGAGATAGATAGATAGATAGATAGATAGATAGAGATAGATAGATAGACTGTCTCTCTTTAGTTAACTGCACAATTTATTTTTAACTTAGACATAGATAGATAGATAGATAGATAGATAGATAGATAGATAGATAGATAGATAAACTGTCTCTCTTTAGTAAACTGCACAATTTCTTTTTAACTTAGAGATAGATAGATAGATAGATAGATAGATAGATAGAGATAGATAGATAGATAGATAGAGATAGATAGATAGACTGTCTCTCTTTAGTTAACTGCACAATTTCTTTTTAACTTAGACATAGATAGATAGATAGATAGATAGATAGATAGATAGATAGATAGATAGATAAAAGCCTCATCCCATTATAAGAAACAGCCACTTCTTGATACTTTACAGTTAAGGAGAATTATTAACACAATTATCAACATAGGAATTCTAATGAACTTGCACATTTATTAGAAATATTGTCTATGTTTTTAACATGTTGTTCTGTTGTCTTTAACATGTTGAACAATACTGCCCTTTTCTTCATACAAAAAGGCACTGCATCTGTTAAATAACTTTAACATATTTAAACAGCTATTAAAAACTATTAGAAGCCAAACCAAACATATTTTTATCAACATCATCAAAAGTATTTTAAACAAATAACATAATACTTAAAACATGACCACTTCAGTTGCTGCTTGATTTTGGATAACTAACTTTGTATTCCTTAAAAAAATACAGTATCTATATGTATGTATAAATATATATATCGACCAGTATTTGTATTGATCAGTCTGGTCCGGTAGGGGTTAAAAATGACAGCAATTTGTTGCAGTCTATAAAATCAGGAACACAAGTTCTTAGGGGCAAATCATAAATATTTTGCTAAAACGTTAACACAAAAAACATAATATCAAGTTTCACATAAAATATGTAACATTTTAGCTAAATAAATGAATACAAAAGTTCTACAATACAGGGCAGCTACATTGGCAAGTCTGGTCTCCAGCAGGTTAAAAATATAGTAATTCGGTTATACACGTGTCCTAATATACAGTAAATCCCATTAAATACAATACAGAATAAAAAGGAAACAGGAGCCTGTATTCGTCCTTTACAAAGTATAGACACAAGTGGTGGACACACTAAAAGCGACCAACAAACAATAAAAGACGTACCTATCCGAAATAAAGTAAGAATTCCGTGCGTAAAGACCCCGCAGGAACCAAAGCGGAGCCAACTGGAGGAACCTCTGTGCTTTGAATTTCAAATCGCACCACGCGGAAGGTTCGTGCGCAACCAAGAATTGTTTAATAAATAATAAAAGTTGGATCCCAGTTAGGAAGAAGTAAAAAAAAAAAAAAAAAGTTACTGAAAACAAAAAGTGTGTTGTTGTTTTTTAAAGAGTTTGGGCTTTTGCAGCAGGTCCCTTTTTGCTTTAGATCTGGTCTCCTTGCTTTAGATCTGGTCTCCTTGCAGAGCTTGTGTTGTTCTGGCTGTGTGACTGGAGAGGGGGGTTTGCAGAATTGTAAAAAAGATTTTTGAATAAACAGGAAGTGCTGTGCAGCTGAAACACACTACAGAGAAACTCACTGGAACATTGCCCTTTGCAAGCAACAACAGCAGCTCATGCCTCTAACAGTAGCAAAGTCTGCTTCCACTAAATGACAAAGAAACCACAAACATTCCTTTAAGTCATTCTCTTCTTTTCTTTAAAAAAAATACAGATTGGAATCTGCAGGTAATTTGAAAGTTGTGTTGTGCACTAAAATCTCTATTGCTTTGACATATTTCTGACCACAGGAGCTGTATTTAGGCACATACCAAACCAATTACATCTCAGATCTGGACCAACAAACAATAAAATGCACTTCATTTTTCTAGGCAGACACTTATAAATGAGCTCATTGTATTATAGGGTCTATGTAGTGCCCCCTTTTTTTATTTCTCAAACTTGTGCTAAGATGAAATGCACATTGCAAAGTGGGAAGTGCACAGTAAAATCTGTGTATTAACACTTAGGAGGGGGGGAGGGGGGGTCATGGCAACATCTTTTTCTTTAACTCATTGGCTGCCAGATACAGCAACACTGCATTTATATTCAATGGACAGCAGAGCTTTCAAGGCAAAAAAAATATATTAAAGGGATTTGAACCCCAAAATGTTTCATTTGTGATTTAGAGCAACCCATTTAAAAAAAAAAAAGTTTCACATTTACTTATATTATCAAATTTCCCAGGATATTTTGCATTTAAAGGGACAGTCAAGTCCAAAAGAAACTTTCATGTTTCAAATAGGGCATGCAATTTTAAACAACTTTCCAATTTACTTTTATCACCAATTTTGCTTTGTTCTTTTAGTATTATTAGTTGAAAGTTAGACCTAGGAAGGCTCATATGATAATTTCTAAGCCCTTGAAGGCCGCCTCTAATCACATGTTTTTGTATTTGCTTTTCACAGGAGGGGAGAGCTATTCAGGTAAACCCTATAGATAACATTGTGAGCACGCCTGTGGATTGTGGCAGACACTGCACTGATTGGCTAATAAGAAAGTCAATAGATAATAAAAAAAAGTCATGTGATCAGGGGGTTTGTCAGAAGATGCTTAGATACAAGTTAATCACAGAGGTAAAAAGTGTATAATTAGAACTGTGTTGGTTATGCAAAACTGGGGAATGGGTAATTAAGGGATTATGTATCTTTTAAAACAACAAAAATTCTGGTGTTGACTGTCCCTTTAAGAGATTTGGGATCACTACATGGCAGGAAATAGTGCTGCCATCTAGTGCTCTTGTAAATGGCTAACATTCTTGCAAAACCGCTGCCATATAGTGCTCCAGAAATGGGTTGGCTCCTAAGCTTACATTCCCACTTTTCAACAAAAGATACAAAAAGAACAAAGAAAAATTGATTATAGAAGTAAATTAGAAAGCTGTTTAAAATCAGATGCTCTATCTGAATCACAAAATAAACTATATTTTTTTAAACTCATACATTTCTATCATGTCTATGAAAGAGCAGCTATTAATTTCATGCACTATTTAAACATGTTTAGAGATTAAAGGGATAAAAAAACCAGATCATATTATTTTAAACAACGTTCCAATTACTTCTATTATTTAATTTGCTTTGTTCCCTTGCTATCCTTTGTGGAAAAGCATTCCTATGTAGGCTGAGGAGTAGCACTGCAATACTGGGAGCTAGCTGCTGATTGGAGTCTGTACTTATATGCCTCTTGTCTTTGGCTCACCTGATGGGTTCAGCTAGTTACCAGTAGTGTATTGATGCTCCTTCAACAAAGGATACTAAGTGAATAAAGGAAATCTGATAATGAAAGTAAAATGGAAATTTGTTTAAAATTGTTATGTTCTATCTAAATCTTGAAATAAAAAATGTGTTTTATTTTCCTTTAACATGAGATGCAACACATAATAACTGTTAAAGACAAACCATAAGGTGATAATATAAATACTTCCAGCAACATTTAAACAAAATAAAAATACAACTTTTATTCCAGGAGACACAAACATATTTTTTTTCCCCACCAAAACTGCAACTACAATACTCTTGGCAATCTATAGCTAGAGCAATATATATATATATCTTTAACACTTTAGGCACTGAAATAGTAGAACGAGTAGGTTGAAGCCATGGGTGCCCACTAAACATTAGGTCACTCCAATCTTCAAAGTAGTTTAACTCCTTAATTGCCAGAGATATAAATTACAATTGAATGTTTCTAATGTTTGACTACACATGTAAGAAAACTTGTCTATATGACAATATTTACACCTGTACAATACCCTTGATGAGTATAATGCCGTTAATATAAATTCAAAACTTGCATCTGCTTTTTTTAATTTTCCCCCCATTTCCCGGCCCCCTGTATCATGTGACAGCCATCAGCCAAAACAAGTGGTTGGCATGATACACTATATAGCTCTTAGCCCTTAAAGGGACACTCAAGTCAAAATAAACTTTTATGATTCAGATAGAGCAGCGGTTATAATATACTTTCTAATTTACTTCCATTATCAAATTTTGAAAAAAAAATTATATTCACACTTTCTGGGGAACAAGATCCTACTGAGTATGTGCACAAGCTCACAGGGTATATGTATACTAGTCTGTGATTGGCTGATGTCTGTCTTATGATGCAGAAAAAAAATCTACTGCTTATTTGACATTCAGAGTAGGTCTGAATCTGGTTAATTATGCAATTCTACTGCATTGAGTGGTCTTTAAATAATCCCACCACACTCTGTCTAGTACAGGAACCACAGCCAAAGTGAGACCACTGATGTATATAACATTGAAGCTCTTTTGCCAACTAATGGGCTATATAGAAATGTAAATGCCTAGACTACCATTGATTGAATTTATATATATACAGTATAAGGAAGGGGATTTTTTGGCAAGCTGAGGCTTGGCAAATAAAGGGTTATGGCCTGGGCTTGCTAAAGTCTGTAGAGGTTAAATTATTCATACTAAGCACAACTAAATATGTCTGCAGATGAATGTCTTTCCTTAATCATCAGAGCTCTGTCTGCTGTCGTGGGGGTGACATATCACAGACATTTACAACAAACCATATCTGGCACAGGAATAGTACTTGTAAAACGGATGATCAGCCAAAGCTACATATTCAATTTGCAAGACAAGTAATAGAGGGTCTCTGTAATCTCAATGTCATTAGCAGGTAGGGTATGATGCCTACCCTCTAGGGGACAATGTCTTGCTCTGATAGCTCATTGAGATCTGTCATTCAATGTTTACATTGTCCCCAATTTTTTTCTTATTCAAGCATTTTTAATTTTTTTTGCTAGAATTCATCTTCTTTTGATCTCACACTCAAAGCAACAGTAACCTGATAGACATGCAAGTCTCAAAGCAAATCCAGACGCTAGGGTTAAACCCACAGTCTATGACAGGGAAGAGAATCCAAAAGCTTATATAAAGAGTAGAACAGCACGTCGTCTGAGTATTACAATAGCAGGAATCAAGAGACATATTAGGTGGAACTGATCAGGCACAAAACAGTTCAAAAGGCAGATCAGGGAAACAGATGACTAGGCTGGAGGAGGAAAAATCTATTTTACAGAAGCATCAGTTCATTCCTGATGAAGTACAGCTCTCATTCCAAAGTACATACCTTTATCATAGCAAACACACATATATATATATATATATATATATATATATACACACATATATATGTATATATATATATATATATATATATATATATATATATATATATATATATATATATATATATACACACACACATACACACATATATATACACACACACACACACATATATATATACACACATATATATATATATACACACATATATATATATATACACATATATATATATATAAATATATACACACATATATATATATATATATATATATATATATATATATATATATAAATCAATAAAATGTGTTGCACAGGAAATTAGCACATCTAGGCAAGTATCCCTGCTTGTTATACATACATATACACACACACACATATATATATATATATATATATATATATATATATATATATATATATATATAGACACACACACATATTTAAACGGTAGGATATTTGCAATATTCTTAGTGCATCAGCATTTTAAATACTGCAGCTGCTCAGAGCACCAGTGGGGCTTGTATTATGTCAGCACTCAACCTAAGCTCTGCGCAAGTGCTGTTTTTAAAATGCTGGTGCACAGTGCTTACTTAAATACACCTTTGAAATTGGTATAACTTTAATTAGAAACAGTTTTGCTAATACATGTATATTACAAAAATGATTCTATTCCAAACAAACACATACATGTCGATTCCAATTTTTGCTGGGATGTCCCTTTAAGTTAATAAACACCTAATGTAATTGATTTTAGAGAAATGATACACATGTTCATATGTCTGTGTATACATACTCTTTGGTTTAGGAAAATACAAGTTATTTTAACAAATATTAAAAAATATGGCATTTCAGTGCTGGAAAATGTTAGTGGTCATGAGACAAAAAAATACTAGTTTACTGAATATTAATAATAGTCCTGTCACACTTAAATATTATCTGGAAACTGAAAAAGAGTTCAAAGGAGCTTAATGTATTCCAAAACTAAAGGGATATGAAACTCAACAACATTTGGAATCCTTTGTTGAAGGAGCATCTGAGCACATCTGGTGAGCCAATGAAACAAGGCATCAATATGCAACCACCAATCAGCAGCTAGCTCCCAGTAGTGCATTTCTGCTCTTGAGCTTAACTAGGTATGCTTTTCAACAAAGGATTAAAAGAGAATGAAGCAAATAAGATAACAGAAGTACCCACACGTGCCTTTAGCAGTCTATGGCAGCAGTGTTTGTAACTATTTATAACATTGCTATAAACAATGTTATAAACACTGCTGCTAGATTGCTAAAGGCACGTGCACGCTCCTGAGCTCACCTAGGATTACTTTTTATCAAAGGATACCAAGAGAACCAAGCATAACTGATAGAAGTAAATTGGAAAGTTGTTAAAAATGTCATAATCTATCCAATCCATTTTAGTTTAAATTGACACGAAACCCACATTTTTTCTTTTATGATTCAGATAGATTGTACATTTTTAAACAACTTTCCAATTTACTTCTATTATCTATTCATTCTCCTGGTATCTTTTATTGAAGGAGCAGCCATGTATGTATTATTGGAAGCTAGCTGAAAACATCGGCAAGCCAATGAAAAGAAGCATTTATTTGCAGCCACCAATCAGCAGCTAGCTCTCAGTTCCTGGGCCTACTTAGGTATGCTTTTCAACAAAGGATACCAAGATAATTAAGCAAATTAGACAATAGAAGTACATTGGAAAGTTGTTTAAAATTGTATGCGCTATTTTAATCTGGAAAGAAAAAATTTGGTGTTTCATGTCCCTTTAATTTTAACTTTATTGTCCCTTTAACTAAATTTGTTCCACCCACACATTTGTTCCTGAAGTCAAACAAAATAAACAAAGCGTAGGACAATAAAGTCGCCCTCTTAGACAACTGCAGATCTGTTCCCTAAGCAGCACACTTGGTTACAGGAAGTACTTTCTCTGCCTCCCTTCCTTCCACTGTTAAATCTAATAATAATAAAATAAAAAATAGATGGAGTATTTTAAAGGGACACTAAAGTCAAATTAAACTTTAATGATTCAGATAGAGCAGGAAGTTTTAAGAGACTTTGTAAATAATTTCCATTATCAAATTTTGCACAGTCTTTTTATATACACACTTTCTGAGGCCCCAACTCCTACTGTATACGTATACTAGCCCGTCATTGGCTGATGGCTGTCACATGATACAGGGGGCTGGCAAATGGGGGGGGGGGAATAAATTTGTCAGAAAAAAATCTACTGCTTATTTGAAATTCAGAGTAATTACAATTGCAAGGAAAAGTAAATTGATTTATCTACGGTTGAGTACTGGGACTCCATATTGCTTTTCCTACAACCCAGCGAGAGCTACGGGAGTCACACAGATCCGCCTCAGCAGGAAGAGCTTAGGAGCTAAGCAGCGTGTGTGCGAGTCACAGAAGATTCTCGCCAGTATCAGGAGCCTCGAAGAGGCACCCTTGCATGAGGATGACCTTTAACTTTGTGCTTACCTGGAGTTAACCTATTTTCCCACACGCTGCACATGTTGCGAGGGTAACGGCTCTTAGATCTACCGCAATCTGTCATATACTTATATCTCTAGATAGACTGTTCGTTCCTTTTTACATAATCATAATTGCATTGTATTTTTATTATGCACGTTAATTATGCAATTATATTGTATTTAGTGGTCATTTAACATATGATATACATCCAAAAAAAAAAAAAAGCTTGTTCTCTACAAGTATTGGGGATTAGTTTATGGATAGATATAAGAGAAAGAAGCATGTATATGTACACAATCTGATAAAGTAATGAGATCTGATTATACGTACAAGCTCAACCCATTTTATTAGGTTGTGGCTTCAAAACACAAAATCAGCTAATTCATATACACAAATAAGTCTTAAAAAAGCAAATCTCAGACATTGTATACTCTGCAGCTGGTAAAAAAAGTAATTGGAAACACATTAAGGGAAAGACAATTTATAGTATACTGTCCCTTTAAAGGGACATTCCAGTCAAACACCATCACAAACTCAGAAAACCAGTAAACAACAACATAATAAAATACATAAACAAACCAGCACCAGTAAACAACAACATAATAAAATACACAAACACCTAACACTTGTAAACAACATCATCATAAAATACAGAATAAAAAAAAATACTGTAAACATCAAAAACATTTTTTTTTCTATTGGATGATTTGAAAACATTTTAAAAATTAGCCAATAGAACTACCAGGACACCCCTATAAAAGGCTGAAACTGGCAGCAAAAAAAATAATGTGCTGTGGGGACAGCAGAACGATAGACTCAAGAAGAACAGTCATTCTTTTAATTTGTGACGGCTGCCGTTCATTCGGTTGTGTACTGAATGCACAAATTAAAGGGACACTGAGGTCAAACTACACTTTTATGATTTAGATAACACGCAGGTTTAAGACACTTTCCAATTTCCTTCCATTATCACATTTTGCACAGTTTTTTTATATTCACACTTTCTGGGGAACAAGATTCTTACTGAGCATGTGCACAAGCTCACAGGGTATACGTATACTAGTCTGTGATTGGCTGATGTCTGTCACATGATGCAGGGGGCCAGAAAATGGGAGAAAAATAAATTTGTCAGAAAAGAATCTACTGCTTATTTGAGATTCAGAGTAGGTGTTAAATTATTGTCTTTTTATTATGTACTTGTTAATTATGCAATTTTAGCCCTTTTCATAGTTTCACCAGCAATCTCGATCTTGCAACAGATACCTTTTGAATATATCACCATATTCATTGGGGACCTTAGTATTGTATACAGACAGAGATTAGAAATGCAAGTATTTGAATGATAAGTATGTCTGATCTTTCTACAAGCTTAGCCTACTTTGATGGGCTATGGTTTCAAAGAGCAATCCAAGCTATATAATTTACAAAAATAAATACAAGTAATAATATGGGGAGGCGAAAAGTGAGTTTAAAACCCTCCTCTAAATACAAAAAGTAGAGAAAATAAGTCATTGTGTAACCCATTTACAAATCTAGACAAGTCAGAAGACTTGCTTTTCCCACAGAAACTCTCTGAATACGTTTCCAATGCAGCAAAGGATTCTGGGTAAGATAGGCAAATGAGGTACAAAATGACTCACTTTTTTACTTTTAGCCTGCTTTTTAAGGCGACTTCCCTTTACGCCATAGCACAGCTGTTTCGTGGTTGTTGCCACTCATCAGCTGGGAGTAAGGTTGAATCACTCCTGGGTAAAGTTGAATTTCCCCCTCCCCATAATTTTAATTGTTGTTGTATTTCGCCCAGAAATCAACTTTACCCAGCAGTGATTTAACCTATTCCCAGCTGATGAGTGGCAAAAACGACGAAACAGCTGTCCTGGGATGGCTCTGAACCTCATTTGCACATCTTACCCAGAATCCTTTGCTGCAATGGAAACAATCGGCTAGATTACGAGTTTTGCGTTAGAGGCTATGCGGTGCTAACGAGCAATTTTCTCTCACCGCTCACTTACCTACAGCGCTGGTATTACAGGTTTTTACAAACCCGGCGTTAACAAGCAAGAAGTGAGCGCTGAGCAAAATTTTGCTCCTTACCCCACTCCAATACCAGCGGTGAGCTGGTCGTACGTGCTCGTGCACGATTTCCCCATAGAAATCAACGGGGAGAGCCGGCTGAGAAAAAGTCTAACACCTGCAAAAAAGCAGCGTAAAACTCAGTAACGCAGCCCCATTGATTCCTATGGGGAAATAAAATTTATGTTTACACCTAACACCCTAACATGAACCCCGAGTCTAAACACCCCTAATCTTACACTTATTAACCCCTAATCTGCCGCCCCCGACATCACAGGTACCTGCATTATATTTATTAACCCCTAATCTGCCGCTCCGGACACCACCGCCACCTACATTATACTTATGAACCCCTAATCTGCCGCCCCCGACATCGCAGACACCTACATTATATTTATTAACCCCTAATCTGCTGCTCCGGACACCGCCGCCACCTACATTATACTTATGAACCCCTAATCTGCTGCCCCCAACATCACCAACACCTACATTATATTTATTAACCCCTAATCTGCCGCCCCCAATGTCGCCGCAAACATACCTACACTTATTAACCCCTAATCTGCCGCCCCCAACATCGCCACCACTATAATAAACATATTAACCCCTAAACCACCGCACTCCCGCCTCGCAAACAGTTAAATATTAGTAACCCCTAATCTGCCGTCCCTAACATCTAAATAAAAATTACTATCATTACCTAAATAATTCCTATTTAAAACTAAATACTTACCTGTAAAATAAACCCTAAGCTAGCTACAATATAACTAATAGTTACATTGTATCTAGCTTAGGGTTTATTTTTATTTTACAGGCAAGGGTTGGTTGTGTGGGTGGTGGGTTTTACTGTTGGGGGGTTGTTTGCATTTTTTTTTACAGGTAAAAGAGCTGATTACTTTGGGGCAATGCCCCGCAAAAGGCCCTTTTAAGGGCTATTGATAGTTTAGTTTAGGCTAGGTTTTTTTTTTATTTTGATAGGGTTATTAGATTAGGTGTAATTAGTTTAAATATCTTGTAATTTGTTTATTATTTTCTGTAATTTAGTGGGGTTTTTTTGTACTTTAGCTAATTTAATTTAATTTATTTAATTGTTTTTAATTAAAGGGACAGTCTAGTCAAAATTAAACTTTCATGATTCAGATAGGGCATGTAATTTTAAACAACTTTCCAATTTACTTCTATTATCTAATTTGCTAAATTATTTAGATAGCCTTTGTTGAAGAAATAACAATGCACATGTGTGAGCCAATCACACAAGGCCTTTATGTGCAGCAACCAATCAGCAGCTACTGAGCATATCTAGATATGCTTTTGAGCAAGTGATATCAAGAAAATGAAGCAATTTAGATAATAGAAGTAAATTAGAAAATTGTTTAAAATGACATACTATTTCTAAATCACAAAAGAAAAAAATTGGGTTTCATGTCCCTTTAAGTTAATTTATTTAATAGGGTTAGGTTAGGTGTTATTGTAACTTAGGTTAGGTTTTATTTTTGTCAGGTACTTTTGTATTTATTTTAGCTAGGTAGTTATTAAATAGTTAATAACTATTTAATAACTATTCTACCTAGTTAAAATAAATACAAACTTGTCTGTAAAATAAAAATCATCCCTAAGCTTGATATTGTAGCTATTTTAGGGTTTATTTTATAGGCAAGTATTTAGTTTTAAATATGAATTATTTAGGTAATAATATTAATTTTTATTTAGATTTATTGTAATTATATTTAAGTTAGGGGGTGTTAGGGTTAGGGTTAGACTTAGGTTTAGGGGTTAATACATTTAATATAGTGGCGGAGACGTTTGGGGCGGCAGATTAGGGGGTTAATAAATGTAGATAGGTGGCGGCGATGTTAGGGACAGCAGATTAGAGGTTAATATTAATATTTAAATAGTGTTTGCGAGGCGGGAGTGCGGCGGTTTAGGGGTTAATATGTTTATTATAGTTGCGGCGATGTCCGGAGCGGCAGATTAGGGGTTAAAATTTTTATTTTACTGTTTGCGATGCGGGAGGGCCTCGGTTTAGGAGTTAATAGGTAGTTTATGGTTGTTAGTGTACTTTTTAGCACTTTAGTTATGAGTTTTATGTTACGGTGTTGTACCATAAAACTCTTAACTACTGACTTTTAAATGCGTTAGGGATCTTGGAGGTAGAGGGTGTACCGCTCACTTTTTGGCCTCCCAGGACAGACTCGTAATATCAGCGCTATGGAAGTCCCATAGAAAACAGACTTTACAATGTTTACGTAAGTCTTTTTGCGGTAAGGCCAAAGAAGTGTGCGGTGCCCCTAAACCTGCAAGGCTCGTAATAGCAGCGGTAGGGAAAAAGCAGCGTTAGGACCTGTTAACGCTGCTTTTTCAGCCTAACGCACCACTCATAATCTAGCCGAATGTATTCAGAGAGTTTCTGTGGGAAAAGCAAGTCTTCTGACTTGTCTAGATAAGTAAATGGGTTACACAATGAGCTATTTTCTCTACAACAATAAATATAGAATCATTTACATTACATATTCAATGTAGGTGGCAATGCTGCATTGAAAATATTGCAATTATCAGAACAGCATCACGACCCACAGAGATGTATAGTAAAATGCCTCTCAGTGACACTGCCTTCAAACACTGATTTCAGCCCTTTTAAAATTTACCATTACCGCAACGCTTTGACCATTGAGCCTTAGTAATGTATAAAGACAGAGATAAGAAATGGAAGCATTTGAGTGATAAGATAAGGATGTCTGATCTCTCTACAAGCTCTGTCTGTTTTGATGGGTTGTGGTTTCAAAGGGCAAATCCAGCTATTTAATTTGCAAAATAAAGATAAATAAACAATTTCTCATATATTTTATGCTTTGCAGCTGGTATAACAAGTCATTGGCAACATATTACGGGGAAAATTAATTTTACAATACACTGTCCCTTTAAAGCAGGGATTTATGTACACCTGGTCCTGCTATTGGTCACAGAGCAGAAGTTTTAGAACCACATATATCTGGTCTATGTTTAACAGGGACAACCAAAGTAAAATCAATTACCTGGTAAAGCATCTATATAGTTTAAAGGACACATTAAAGGGAAAATGTACTCAGGCAACAAATGTATATTTTCTCATTGTATTCAAAGTAGCTGCAGGAACACTTTCAATTTTTTTCTAGTGTATATTGTTTACATAGCCTTTCTAAAGCAAATACTACAGTATTGAAATGTTCAATATATGTGGTGGTTTCAACAGGCAACAGCAACTTTTTAACAAGACAAAATAAAGGTAAAGGATATAGTTGTAAACAAATTAATATACACCAGCAGGTGAAATTAATAACTGGAAACACCTTAAAGGGCAAATGTTACAGTACAATGTACCTTTTATATTGTATTTGGTGCAAAACAACACATTTCAAATGAAGATACTTTGTATAGAGATCTAACACATAATCACCAACGCATATGATGAGCTATGCGTCTGTTTCTCTAGAAATTATAAGATGTAACAATAATTGCTGTGTCCAAAAATGCACATTTGTGTGAAACTGGACCCATGGATTGATTATTTAGTAGTTGGGAGGGACAACTCCCGCTGCTCTATTGGTGGAAAGGAATACACTTTTACAAACATAAAAAAGTAGCTTTATGAATTCCATTAAAATGCTTTTTAAATATTTTGTATATACAGAAACAAAAATATATGTTCCTTTAAAGGGACACTCAAGTCAAAATAACCTTTTAAGTTTCAGATAGAGAAGCAGTTTTAAGACACTTTAGAATCAAATTTTGCACAGTGTTTTTGTATTCACACTTTCTGGGAAACAAGATCCTACTGAGCATGTGCAGAAGGTCACAGGGTATATTTATACTAGTCTGTGATTGGCTGATGTCTGTCACATGATACAGGGGGCCGGAAAATGGGAGAAAAAATAAATTTGTCAAAGAAAAAATCTACTGCTTATTTGAAATTCAGAGTAAGTGCTATTGCATTGCCTTTTTTATGCACTTGTTAATTATGTAATTGAGTTTATATATTGAGTGTGAACTACTCAAAAGTTATTTTAAAAACAATGATCAGAAAACTGAAAGCACTTCAGAGCAGAGTTCCGCTCCTCCTAACATTTATTTGTTGTATTTGTTTTATATTGAATCAGTGTTACTGTGTGCTCATAATCATGTACCCAAATTATGGAATGCGACAGAAAATAAATAATAATCATAATAATAATACTGTACAATATATTCATAAACACAATCATCTTTGAAAGTGTTTTTTTGTAAACACATTCTTTACTGATAAACCTGGTTCTGTGCAATTTTGTACTTAGAAATGTTTGTTAATAAACAGTAAAGGAACAGGTTGTGACAGGTAAAAGGTCAAATTCCCCATTCTAATATACAACACGTTTTTTTGTGATTATTAACGCCCTCTGGGACATGAAAGAAAAATGATCTTTATCATCTCCAAAATGTTCCTGTTATAAAAAACAAGGAAATGCTTCATTTAAAATCCTTATTATGTAAATTGTAAAGGGATACAAAACAGTGCTCCTTTAGAAAAAAATAGATGTTAAAGTAAACATAAAAGGGCTAGATTACAAGTAGAGTGCTAATTTATCGCACAAGTGGCTGGTTAATATTAGGGTGAGCTCGCAGTAGCAATTAGCGCTCAGAAAATTAACTAGAGATTTTATTATTATTATCAGTTATTTGTAGAGCGCCAACAGATTCCGCAGCGGTAATCAGCTCTCTTGTTAATTTTCTAAAAGTCACCCAATTGGTCCCAAATTTCAATATAGTAATCTTTATTAAAAAAATAAAAACGGAAGCATCTTTATTTTGTAATAAAGTAACTGCAAAAAGCAGTTATAAGGGGCTAAAAGTAGCGGCTGAGGGGTACTCTTTTTCCTTTTATTAGGGAGACATATTACAAGTAACAAGCTCTACATAAAAGGTTAATAACTTTTTGTTTGCTTCACAAAAGGATAATTTCATAAACAGTTAATGTAACTACACAATTATCTCTAATGTTAAAAAAAGCAATAATACATCCTTAAAGGAATATAAAAGTCTGTTTCATTGTTGTAATAAAAAATAATTAAGCAGTGGGTTATACTTAATAGAAATCATGCTGATATGTATTATTCATCATTTTAAATTATTTTACATTTTATTTCTTTGATTTTATTTAATTTGTGCAGGGTTAATTAATTGCTGTTACAGCACCACAAGGGGGCTGTGTTCTCTACTTGAAGGCTAAGGAGCAGCTTAACCTTTGTGAGTTGTTGCTAAGAGACACATACAATAGCTCTAGTTTCTTGCCCATGCTCAGTAGAGGACATTTGCTGCAATAATCATGTGACAGTAGAACATACTAAGTGCTCATTTTGCAAGAAAATAAGTTGGTTGTGCTATTTTTTAAAACACAATGGGTCAGATTACGAGTTGAGCACAAAATATTGCTTACACTAAATCAATATTTGCGCAGCAAACAAAAAGTTATTAACCTTTTATGTAGAGCTTGTTACTTGTAATATGTCTCCCTAATAAAAGGAAACGGAGAGCTTGAATTCCTCATCCCCCATTTACGAAAATGTAGAGTGCTATTTTAATTTAAACAGCTTGCAGCGCTGTATTGGCAGTACAACTGTATTCATTCTCATTGGCTGACGAATAAACTATATTAGTGCTCATTGGCTCACGGATAATCTATATTAGTGATGACTGGCTCACAGATAAACTATTTTAGTGTTCATTAGCTCCTGGGTAAAGTATATTAGTGCTCATTGGCTGATGAATAAACTATATTAGTGCTCATTAGCTCACGGGTAATATATATTAGTGATGATGACTGGCTCACAGGTAAACTATTTTAGTGTTCATTAGGATACAGCATGTACTAAAAAAAATACTTCTGTTATTGTTTCCTCATTCTCTTGGTATCCTTTGTAGAAAAATAAACCTTGGTAGCCTCAGGAATGTGCACTTCTAGCACTTTATGGCAGTAGTGCTTGCAACAATGTATAACATCACTATAAACATTGTTGCCATAGAGTGCTAAGGAAAACCACATGCATGCTTGTGAGCTCATTTCCGCCTACCTAGTATACTCCTCAACAAAACAAAACAACAAATCAAATGTTATAGTATAAGTATTTTTTTTAATTGCCATAAAGTTTTAATTTTGACTTTACCGTCCCTTTTAAAGACATTAAAAAGGCAGAGCAAGTAAGGAGGAGATATCAGTATTGCAGGGCAAAGACCCTATTTAAAATGGGGGCCACTTGTGTCCTTTGTCATTCACTTTTTCAGTATTCAACAACTGAGAAACATAACTAGCACATCTGTATTAGCGCTCATTGGCTTACAGGGAAAACACAACACTGTCTTAAAGGGACAGTCTAGTCAAAATTAACTTTCATGATTCAGACAGAGGATGACATTTTAAGCAACTTTCTAATTTACTCCTATAATCAATTTTTCTTTGTTCTCTTGGTATCTTTATTTGAATGTAAGCTTAGGAGCCGGACCATTTTTGGTTCAGAACCCTGGCTACATTTAGACACCAATCAGCAAGCGCTACACGGGTACTAAACCAAAAATGGGTGGGCTCCTAAGCTTACATTCTTGCTTTTTCAAATAAGGATACCAAGAAAATGAAGAAAAAGTAATAATAGGAGTAAATTAGAAAGTTGCTTAAAATCGCATGCTCTATTTGAATCATAAAAGTTTAATTTTGACTAGACTGTCCCTTTAATGCCAACAGCTGCATTAATACACCTGGTGAAAGAGGGGAAAGTGTAATAATTCACTGCTGTTTATCTAGATTTTATAAATAAATATAAACATTCTCTACTACACATGAGACAAATAAATAGTGTTCCATGGCTGCTTGTAACTAATGCTAACACTGTAGTGGTAAATACTCCCTAGCAAAGATACAAATACAACAAAAGAATACACATTTCAGACAAAGAAGAAAAACAAAGATTCAAACTATAAGTAATATAGACAAAAAGTATCTATTATAATAATGACTGTGTATACGTAACAACCTATATCTGTGTTAATAATCAAATATTACATTGGATACAGTAACACCAGATAAAAGAGAATTTGCTGTCTCCTTTGCAGACTTGTTTTGAATTTGAATGTCACATGAGACCTTGGATGTGAATGAACTGAAGCCTAATTGCTCCTAATGGTTAGATGATGTGCATGCAGGTGTAACAGGAGCCGCAGCCCATTGTATATAGACCAGGAAAACACTAGGATGTTTATACAGTGGTTTGAGTTTAATAGACAGTAGAGCAGAGTTTCAGACAGACAGCAAAATCATGGCAAATGACTGACTAATGTATATAGTCATAGTTAGAAAAAAGTCACAAAATGCAATTTTTACATGAAATAGGCAACATCCCACATGTCAAGGTCACTAGTCTAACCTTTAAACCTGATACTGAAACTTGAAATATATTATAGAATGCATTTCTTTTAGTTTATCCATAAACAAAATAATAATAAATTTAAAAAAATCAACCCCTACTAAGAATGAGATCACTTATCAAATAAACATGTTTCTATGATAAAATCAATGTAGCATGCTGTACACTATTAGACACTCAGACACACACACACATATATATATACATACATACACACACATTTACAATATTCACAAATAAACCCCATATCTGTGACTAATATTTTCAAAAATGTCCATTTGAAACAGAAACATATTATAGACGTGCAGCTTTGAAATATTACTTTTTTTTTATTTTTTGTTTTGCAATAAAACATTAGCGTATGAAGCTTAGAAAACTTTCACTGAACATAAAATGAAAATCCCCAGCCAGCAGGGAAAACATGTTGCCTACTTCTTCCACATTTTGTATCATAAAAACGAGCTCTGGAATATATATATATATATAATAAAAGAAATAATCAGAGTTTAGGAAACTTAAATGAAAAAGACAGTGAAAACCTGAGGCAGGTGGAAATTATTTCTTTGCTTGTCACACCTTTTTATTATATAACCTCTATGTATTGATACAATTTCCATATAAAATATTTTATGATTATCCTTTGAGCGCACAGAAGGTACAGGCCAGGTAGTTATTTCAGAATTTAAAGTGTTTTATGTTTACATTCCAAGAACTCAAGTTGTTTAGCAATATACTAAAAACTCACTAATTATCTTTTTCTTTTTTGATAGGGGGAATTTCATGAACATAATCTAAGATTATAAAAAATAAAAATGTATTTAATGTATAAATCAATCCCATGCCATATATCTTTAAAAAAGGCATCAATGACCCTAATAAAATATGTTTCCGTTTTACACCTTAAAAAATTTACAAACACAAGAAACGTAACAAAGTGTTACAAACATATTTTATCTAGCTATTTACAAGTATAATTTCATCTAATATAAAATATTTTATCTAGAACTTTATACAAACTTTATCTTTATAATAGAAGTAGACAATACTTTATATTAATAAAACCCCATTTAATTCTAGATTAATTGATACTTCCTAATGATCTTTAAAGGGACAGTGAACCCCAAAGTTGTTATTGTTTAAAAAGATATATAACCCCTTTACTACCCATTCCCCAGCTTTGCACAACCAACATTGTTATATTAATATACTTTATAACCTTTAAACCTCTACATTTCTGACTGTTTCTAAACCACTACTGACAGCCTCCTATCACATGCTTTTCATTAGCTTTTCACAACAGGAGACTACCAGTTCATGTGAGCCATATAGATAACACTGAGCTCACGCTTGTGAAGTTGTGGCTGACATTGCACTAATTGGCTAAAATGCAAGTCAATAGATAATAAATAAATAGCCATATGATCAGGGGGCTGTAAAAAGAGGCTTAGATACAAGGTTATCACAGAGGTAAAAAGTATATTAGTATAACCATGTTGGCTGTAAAAAACTGGGGAATGGGTAATAAAGGGATTATCTATCTTTTTAACCCCTTAAGCCAAACCAACGTATATATATATATATATATATATATATATATATATATATGTTGTGCAGTACTTTGGCTATCGTACCGCACATCATATATATATATATGTTGTCACTTAAAGGGACAGTCTAGTCCAAACTTTCATTATTCAGATAGGGCATGTAATATTAAACAATTTACTTTTATCACCAATTTTGCTTTGTTCTCTTGGTATTCTTAGTTGAAATCTTAACCTAGGAGGTTCATATGCTAATTTTTTAGACCTCAAAGGCCGCCTCTTAAGAATGCATTTTAACAGGTTTTTCACCACTAGAGGGTGTTAGTTCATGTTTTTCATATAGATAACACTGTGCTCATGCACGTGAAGTTACCTGGGAGCTATCACTGATTGTCTAAACTGCAAGTCTATCAAAATAACTGAAATAAAGGGGCAGTTTGCAGAGGCTTAGATACAAGATAATCACAGAGGTAAAAAATATATTAATATAACTGTGTTGGTTATGCAAAACTGGGGAATGGATAAAAAAGGGATTATCTATCTTTTAAAACAATAACAATTCTGGTGTGGACTGTCCCTTTAAGGAAGCTCCAGCACTCCTGAAGCTTTAGGCATCTCCCGCATATTGAGCCGTAATGCGATCGGTGCTCTGCCTCCGTATGAGGGCAGATGCCTGATCATTACAGACGCTGACACTGTGTGTGTCACTGTCTGTAACGATCATCTGCTAGAGCTGGTGGGAGGTGTGGGTGGGAAGTGTGGGTGGCCCAGCAGGGGAGGCGGAAGGGAAGAGAGTGGGAGGAGCCTACATACTGATTTTGTTTTTTAAAGGGACAGGGAGGGATGGGGCAGCTACACTACAGAAAATGTGTTTGGGGGTGCGGGGGGTCCTAATGGCAATCGCAGGAGGGGGGGGGGTTGTGAGACCACTACACTACAGAAAATAAAATGAAAATAAAAAAAAAACAAATAAAGGGGTTTATAGGTACTGGCAGAGAGCTACCCGTACCTAAGATGGTGGAAATAGTTAGGGCAGGGGAGGTTTAGATAGATGTTTATGGGGGGATCAGGGAGGTTTGAGGGTTAGGGTAATCCTACATTGCAGAAAAAAAAGAAAAAAAAGGTTATATAAAAACGTTATTTTTGTTATTGGTCTGCCAGTATTTAAGATGGGGGTGACCAGTGGAGACAGGGGAGGGTAGAGAGGTGTTTAGGAGAGGTCAGGTAGGAGGCTAATCTCTACACTAAAGCTAACATTAACCTTTTAAGCTACATAATTAACCCCTTCACTGCTGGGAATAGAGGTGTGGTGTGCAGCTGAAATTAGCTGCCTTCTGATTACCAAAAAGCAATGGCAAAGCCATACATGTCTGCTATTTCTGAACAAAGGGGATCCCAGAGATGCTTTTACAATCATGTGTGCCATGATTGCACAAGCAATATGCAAATAATTTCAGTGAGAAACCAAAAGTTTGTGAAAAAAGTAAAAACAATTTTTTATTTGATCGCATTTGGCGGTGAAATGGTGGCATGAAATATACCAAAATGGGCCTAGATCAATACTTTGGGTTGTCTACTTAAAAAATATATATAGTTTTGACAGGTAAATAAAAGAAAAAAACAAGGCTCTATTTTTGTTTAAATGGAGTGATAGCAAAACCCCAACATTTTAATTTGTGATTTAGACAGAGAATACCATTTTAAACAAGTTTCCAATTTATTTATATTATTACATTTTTGTTCCCATGGTATTCTTTGTTGAAGAGATTCCTAGGTAAGTGTCTGAAGCACTGCATGGCAGGAAATAGTGATGCCATCTAGGGCTTAGAAATTAGCATACGAGTCTACCTAGGTTTAGCGTTCATCTAAGAATACAGAGAGAACAAAGCAAATTTAATAATAAAAGTAAACTGGAAAGTTGTTTAAAATTACATTCCCACTCTGAATCATGAACGTTTAATTTGGAATTCACTGTCCCTTTAAGGAACAGGAAGAAAACAATGTTTTCATGATGTAGATAGAGCATGCAATTGTACTTGTATGATCAAACGTACTTTGTTCTTTTGGTATCCTTTATAAAAAAGCATACATAGGTTAGCTTAAGGGCATCAAGCACTACCGGGAGCTGGCTAGTGATTGGTGGCCACACACATATGTCTCCTGCCATTGGCTCAGCAGATGTGTTTAAATAGCAACCAGTAGTGCATTGTATCTCATTCAACAAAGGATAACAAAAGAACAAAGCAAAATTTGATAAGAGAAGTAAATTGCAAAGTTGCTGAAAATTGCATGTTCAATTGAATCTTCAAAGTACCAACTTGGGTTTCATGTCCCTTTAAAGTATGGCATAAACCTTATTATTATTACTACACACACACATATATATATATATATATATATATAAATAGATATACAAATATTCGACATACAAAACGTTTTTGTGGCCTCTAAAATGTGTAACTGGCTCTTTAATTGTGTGTCTGGCTTGTAAATTTGAAATACATTTGTCGAGCCCTGACATAACCTCAATGTAAAAAAGATCACCATCAAATACAGTATGAAATTTTGCAGAGTAGGAACAAAGCCAGACTCCCTGATCCCTGTTAAAAACCACGTTTCCATGGTTTTATAGTTTCTGTTGGTGACAAGAAGGTTTATTGTTTGTTAGTTGCCATAATTTAAGAGTGAAGAAGTTGTGTCACTACGAAGATTTAGTATAAACTGTTTAAGTCCGGTGGGAGGAAGAATCTGAGTGAAAAAGTAAATATTGCCCCTAAGTTGGTTTACGAGTTATATGTACAATCAGTGCCTGGTACACACGCTGCCCTACAAGCTGGGGAGGTCAGCACAGCTATGCAAAGTTTGACAGCTTAAGTTTACAGTGTCCCTCTTTTTGTTTGAGTATACTGGCAGCTAAACAACAGATGAGAAAGACTCTTCTGTAGGATTCAGCTGAGAGATAAATGCAGGAATATGAGTGAATTGCTGGGTATTTGGGCAGAAAGAACCTAAGATTTTAGTGGATCAAATGCACCCACTAAGAAGAGATTAAAGGGACATAACCCCCCCACATTTTTATTTCAAGATTCAGATAAAACATTTAATTTTAAGCAACTTTCCAATTTACTTCTATCATCTAATTTTGGTTGTTTTCTTGTTATCCTTTGTTAAAAAGCAAGAAGGTAAGTTCAGGGGCGTACACGTGTCTGCAACATTATACGGCAGCAGTAACAATGTTATACATTAGCAAGAGCACTAAATGACAGCACTATTTCCTGTCATGTGGAGCTTCAGAAATGTGCACGCTGCCTATCTAGATATCTCTTTAACAAAGAAGAACATGAGTACAAAGCACATTTGATAAAAGAAGTAAATTGAAAACTTTTTTTAAATTGTATTATCTATCTGAAAGAAAAAAAATGGGTTTCATGTCCCTTTAAGGTGAGCCCTGAGACAGACAGGATATCAATAAAGATAGAGAGAGAAAAAAAAAAAAAACGAGATAAAGGAATAGCATGGCAGTTATCATTTTTAAAATTTTTTTTTTTTTTAAAGATTTTATTAAGGTTCAAAGATCAAACAAGATCATACATGACAATGGATAAATTATGGTAAGAAGTGGGGACATACAGGTCCCCTGTTCCAGTAGACACAAAAGAGAAGTATGTGAACACGTCATTATAAAGAATCATCCATCTGTATATAGTCCTTCCATCTCACCGGAAGGGAGGTTTATAACAGAAGAATTAAATCTGAAAGGGTTGATACATTACATTTGTGTTATGATTATAAAGGGGAAATATGTAAGGGAGGAAAAAGGAGAGGGGAGTTAGGACTTCATTTAGTCAATATGGAGTCTTGAGTTACAACAGCTCAATGTCGAGGGGTCTTAAAATTGTCTTTCACGGTGCTGGGTTGGAGTCTTATGTAACAACGGTTGAATACCAGAGGATTTTATATTTATCTTTCCAGCCAGTCCATGTAAGTTCAAATAAGTTTGATTTGTTAAGCAATTGGAAAATGTCTTTCTCCATGGTGTAAAGGTATGCCATTGTGTTTAAGACTTCAGGCCATTACGGGGTAAATTCCTTTTCCAGGACCTAGCAATGTTAGTTTTGATTGAAGAAAAAAGGAATATGCGTAGTAGACTGTGGTGTTTAGGAAGGGTATGTAGGCCTACATGCAGAAGAGCTATAGCTGGTGTTCTTGGTACATGAATCTTCAGTTTGGAAAGGGCTAAGAAGTACGAATTCCAAATGGGTTTGAATTTTGGGCATTCCCACCATATATGGTGTAAGTCTTCTAGGAGGCCACATTGACGCCAGCATAGAGGGAATAATCCCGGGAACATTCTAGTTAGCCTTGTGGGGACATAGTACCAGTTTGAAATTACTTTATAGTAAATCTCAAACATCGTTATGCAATGTAGTGTTTTCTTGGTTAGTGTAAGTGTTTGTTGCCATGTATTGGGTGGGATAGTGGTGTGTAAGAGAGTGTCCCATCTTTGAAGCTGGGGTGCTAATTCACGGGGTATGGTGCCTTCTAATAAATTATAGTGTGTGGATAACGGCTTGGTTAGCCTGCGGACCCTTGCCAGATGCACACCCAGGCGGTAAGGGGTCTAGAAGATTTGGGGACAAATCCCCAGCTTGTGAGAAAGTTCTTGATACTGGTAAATTCAAAATGGAGAAGGGGGCTATACTAGTAGGGTTTTCTAGTTGGTCGAGGGTGATAAAGTTATCTTGGGAGGTGGTTGACCAGAAGTCAGATACTAGTCTAATGCCTAGATGTGCCCATTTATTTGGGTGGGTTTCTATTAAGTCTGTTAGTAAACAGGCTATGGAGGTGATGGGTGATTGGTAAGGGGCTATTAAGTGGCGGTGGCGAATCTTATCAGGCATTCAAGAATTATGGGGATTGTGATTCCGAGGGTTCTTCAACTGGGGTCCATATTAAATCTCTAAGGTGGATCTTGAAGGAGAGTGAGGCTTGTTTAATGTCCCTCCATTTATCAGAGGACTGTATTACCCCCCATTGGGATATATGTGTGAGCATTGCTCCTTCATGAAATTTTACAACAGATGGGGAGGCTAAGCCTTCCAGGTGGATAGGATATTGTAGGATTCTATAAGCTATTCTAGGGGGGTTTGCCTTGCCAGATGAACTTGGAGAATTCACTTTGGAATTGCAGTAAAAGGTGCGTGGGTACCCTAAGCGGGAGGCATCAAAAAATATATGTGAGTTTTGGAAGAAAAGACATTTTTAGGGATGTGATACTACCCATCCAAGAGATGGAGTTGTGGTTCCATTTTATTTAGTTGCGGGGGGCTCCGGGAGCGGCGGTATAGGGGGCAAAACAGTATAGTATAGTGTGGGTGCTTAGTGACAGGGTAGCAAGAAAGCTGTCAAAAAGCCGAAGAGCAGGGAGATCGATGACTGTTAGTTAAAAACAGTCTGCTGTTTTGACAGCTTTTTTGATAATTTTGGAGAGCGTATTCAGATCCGCGGCAGTGATGTTAGGCGAACTTAGGCGAGCGTATTGGTGCCGTCGAATGCAGGTAAGTTGACGGCTTGATAAATACAGGCCATAGTGTCAGCCTTGTTACTTTTATGGTAAAAGATTTGTTTAAGTTTTGCTAGATTTTGTTGTGATCTACTGTTAGGGTGCCAGGAATCAGACTGAGATGAGAAGTGCAAAAATAATCACACCTTTATTAATAGCAAAAAATAATAAAAAGTCCACAAGTCAAATAACAAGCCAGGAGTCAAAACCAGAGCTGGTAGTTAGACGAGCCGAGTCAGGAGCCAACGCGAATAGTCAGACGAGTCGGAATCAGGAACAAGGAAAACAGCAGAGTCAGGAACAAGCCAGGGATCAGGAACCAGGAAGGACGTCAGGCAGTCAGGTAATACACAGGAACTCTCACAAACAGGTCTGAGACAACGCAAAGGCAAAGCATACTGAACAGAGGCCCTTTAAATAATAAGTGATGACATCACAATTCTGAGACTGCATCCTATCTCACATGGATGATGCACACCAGTCTGGCCATAAAAGGAAGTGCAGGAATTGAGCAGCATCCCCCACAATGCACCATAGTCAGGAAGAGAGGTGAGTAAAATGGCTGCCAGCAGCACATGGCAAACACAACAGGGAAAAAACCCTGACATCAACGCAGTTCTAGTTGGCTAATATGAGTTTGAATGGCAGTGATTTGTGTACTTATAGATTCTGTGATTTAAGAGCGATTGGAGGTCTCTAGAGCTCTAAGCTTACTATGTGCTTGGGCTAGGGTGAGTCCGGCAAGCTTTTCAGACGGGCCTGTTTGCGGATAATGAATCCTCTTATGACCGCTTTGATAGCACCCCAGAGTGTGTCGTCTCTAGTTTGTGCATTATCCTTTTGTTGGATAAGTTCTACAATGTCTTTTTTTAATTCTTCCCTAAAAGAGATATGCGATAAGATATTAAGAGGTAGATACCAGGAGGCCCTAAGTTTGGGGCTGTCAATGGATTGTAGGTCAGCTGAAACTTGATCGCGATCCGACCAAGGGCAAATAGAGATCCTAGTACGTTTAACTGAGACTAGAGTTTAGACTAGGCAGAATATGTGGTCTAGTCTAGAGTACGTTTTATGTGAGTAGGAGTTGTGGGTGTAGTATCTATCTTTGGGGTGAAATCTCCAGATGTCAAAGTATGCAAGCTGGGACATAGCGGTTTTAAATTTGGCAGATAGAAGTTCAGATTGAGGGTTCTTTTTAGTTGGAGTTACAGTTTTACGGTAAGCTTTAATGTCCCAAGTCATGTTGAAGTCCCCTGCCAAGATAACTCTACCTTGTCTGTTTTGTTCCACTAATTGTTAAACTTTTCTGAGAAATGTGGGCTGATGTGCATTAGGTAAGTAGACTGAGACCAACGTGTAGAGTACATGATCTAGTTTGCATACTAGAATTGTATATATTATTTATTTTTATAGCACTGCAAAATTCCGTAGTGCAAGGTACTGTATAAAGGTAGAAGGATACAATGATAAAGATACAAATACATAACAAACTTAACTAGTACATGAGAGCTTACAGTCTACAGGTTGAGGCAGGGGTGTATATTTGTAAGAAGCTTACAGTTATTTTAGAAGTATTATAGAGGTATATAATGAGAGATTTTGCACAAGGAGCTTGAATTTTATGGGGGTATAATAGCAGACTGCCCGTGTAGCTTACTTTTTAGAGGTAACTCTGAACCTTTCATTTATTTAGCTAACTATTGCCTGTAGTTCTGTTGGCTTTCAGCACTTTGTATTCTGTTTGGGTAAGCATTGTATCAAGAAATCTGTGTTTGGGGGTTTATATATATATATATATATATATATATATTGCAGCAATATATAGATATGTGTGTGTGTGTGCATGCAAGTGTTTTGCTAGTGGTTTTGGAAATTCCATGAAAAAAATAATTCAAATTACTTCCTTGGGGGTGGGTGGGGGTAGCAGGGCAGCAGGACTTTGAGTGCCTAGGGCACAAAACATAAATACGCCACTGGGTTGAGGGTGCATAAACATAAGGTTTGGGTAGCTTGTCATATGGATTGTAGTTGCGACAGGGAGTCAAGGAAGTTTAAGTTTTTGTGTTAGGATGAAAAACAGAGGAGAAAAGATAAGCCTCTTTGAATAGGTGGGTTTTTAGTGCCTGAGACTATACAAGGTTGGAGACAGTTTGATGGAGAGGAGTAGAGTTGCAGCGGACAGGAGTGGCGCCTAAAAAGTTTTGAAGGCGAGAGAGGTAAGAAAATATAATAGGAGTGAAGAGATGTAGGTCAGATGTTGATTGAAAAGGGTGGGTTGGGGAGTATTTGGAGTGAGGAAAATTAGTTGGGAGTGAGGTTGTTGAACGCTTTATAGGTTAAGGACAGGTTAATATTTTGAAATGCATTCTACAGTGTATGGGGAGTCAGTGTAGGAACTGGCAGAGCAGGGCAGATGATGAAGATCGGTGACATAGGTAGATGAGTCTAGCTCAGGGATGGGGAACCTTGGCCCTCCAAATGTTTTAGAACTACATTTTCCATGATGCTCAACTGGACTTCAGAGTGCCTAAGCATCATGGGTAATGTAGTTCTGAAACATCAGGAGTGCCAAGGTTCCCCATCCTTGGTCTAGCGGAATAATTAATAATAGATTGGAGGGGGGAAAGGTGGTGTTCCGGGAAGGGCATTTAGGAGAATGTTGCAGTAGTCAATATGTGACATGATGAGAAAATGAATTAGTATTTTTTTGTTGTTTCTAGAGTAAGGAAAGGGTGAATTCAAGAAATGTTTTGGGGGTCTTTACGGCAGGATTTGGTAAGCGCTTGTATTTGTGGAGTGAATGTGAGGTCAGAGTTAAAGGGACAGTATACACCAATTTTCATATAACTGCATGTAATATACACTAATATAAAGACGAATATGAACAGATACTGATCTAAACATCTAGTATAAAAACTTTTAAAAACTTACTTAGAAGCTTAATGTTTAGTACTATTGAAAAGGCTAGGCTGGGACACCAACTGAAAGGGGCTGAGAAAGCATGAACAGGCAGACACTCCCCTCTTCCCTGCATATGAAAAGTCCCATCAAACAACCAGGAGTCTGTAGATATCAGTATACATCTAAAACTTTGGGGCTTGGTTAGGAGTCTGAAAATCAGCACAATGTTATTTAAAAATAAGCAAATACATAAATTATGCTTAGCAGATAATTTCCTTTCCTTCTGTACAGGGAGAGTCCACAACTGCATTCATTACTTGTGGGAATACAGAACCTGGCCACCAGGAGGAGGCAAAGACACCCCAGCCAAAGGCTTAAATACCTCCCCCACTTCCCTCATCCCCCAGTCATTCTGCCGAGGGAACAAGGAACAGTAAAAGAAATATCAGGGTAAAAAAGGTGCCAGAAGAAAAACAAATTAAATTTAGGGCCGCCCATCGGAGAACATGGGCAGGAGCTGTGGACTCTCCCTGCACAGAAGGAAAAGAAATTATCTGGTAAACACAATTTATGTTTTCCTTCTTAATAAGGGGGAGACCACAGCTGCATTCATTACTTGTGGGAAATTATACCCAAGCTACAGAGGACACTGAATGCTAACGGGAGGGCAAGAAAATGCGGCCCAAATCTGAAGGCACCACAGCCTGCAACAAACCCATTCTCCCGAAGGCTGCTTTAAGAGAAGTAAAAAAGAAAAAAATGCTAGGAGGACCATTAGCCGCCCAACAATCAGAACCATAGAGATCTCATGCCAGAGACCCAAGATGACATCACTGCTCTCAAACTGAGCCATAACCTCTGAGGAGGATAGTGTCCTGCTGATCCCTAGGTCAAGAGGAAAAAACACACCCCTCCACTAAAATAAAGACAGCAACTAAGCCTCCATAGTCTAAAAAGAACAGCAAGGCCTGATTCCCTGAAAAACTTCCCATTTAGAAAGGGAAATTACATATAAAATAAGAATCTTAGGAGAAAACCTTAAACAAATTTTGTAACACAGTCTTAAAACAAAGGAGACTTATTGCAAGATTGCAACACAGGGACTATGGAATGTAGAAAACAATCGGAATGAATCATTGAAGAAAATAATTCAAAGATCACCTCCTGCACGGGAATAAAAGTAACCAGATGTAATGCCCTAAAAATAAAGGCTAAACTCCAGATGGAGCAAAAGAGCTAAAACGCCTGAAAGATCAATTAACCTCTGAAACAGAAGAACAAACAGGAATTGAAAACTGATTGCGAACCCCCGTTCAAGGAGCAAGGACTGCAGTCAGATTCAAACTGCAACCTTCTGCATGCTAGGCAGCTAAGGTAACCCTCAGGTTATAACAGCTAGCTGTCCCAAAAAGGACTTTTCGAGCCAGAACTAGTTAGGAAGGCCCTTCTCCAGATAATCCTGGAGGAAAATAAAGTAAAAACCCTTGGAATCCGATAGAGAGCCAGAACGATCTAGCTCCTCGCAACAAAGGGTGGTTCACCACACCTATGATAGATGATGAGGGACCAATAACTCGCTGACTGAATGGACCGTAACCTTTCAGAAAACCCCTCTCTTGGCTAAAACCAAGCGACCTCTTGCAATCCGCCTCAGAGGAAAAAGATTCCATGACGTAAAAAGACCCAGACCCAGCAAGGGCTTTGGAGGCGAAGCCATTAAACCGTGATACGAGCAGACATAAACAGAGCCATCAGTCATGCTAGGATTTTAACAGAGAGAGGCCTGGCCGAAAAAAAGAAGAGGGTTAAAATAAACCTCCCAAGCTCCGATAAGGATCCAATATCTCTGTCTGAAGATCCCTGGTAAAAAATCTACTTAGGAATGTTAGATGTCACCAGAATCACATTCCAGCAGAGAAAACAGGAGCTTTAACTGGGTTCAAACTCACAACCCTCTGCTACAGGAGAAATCGAGCTAACCACTACACCACATCTCCTTTGAGTCCTTAAGAGGAAACCAGGGATAGGTAAGGACACCCTGAAAATTTGATCGGCTTCCCCAATCAGATACCAACCTTGAAGCAAGGAAAGACTGTAGGGAACATCCGTTCCTGAAGAGCCCGCTCATAGAGTGGATCACTGACAATGAGCCGTAGTGGGCCTCCGCCCACCACCAAACATGAGATCCTCCCATCTACACAGGAGGAACTCTCCTTCTCCAAAAGAGATCTACCCACTGAGAGGTCCCAACTGGTACGAACCCAGAAGACCAAATCCTCAAAGCAGACTGCTCGGCTGAGGAACCATAGGAATAAAACGGAAGGAACTCCTGATCCACGGAGCCCCATAGGACACTCTCTCCCCACAGGCAGTGAAGCGACAAAGTAAAAAACACCCCGGAAGAGCTGAGAGAAAACTCTCTAAAGACAGGGAGATTTTAACGGAACACTGGAGATCGATTCCTCCAACCGATATTTCCTGTAAGTCTGTAAAGACAGATTTAGAAAGAAAAAAAAAACACCATGCCGAAGACTCAGCCTCAGCTGGCTATAACACGCTCCCCAGTGCCAACGAAGGCCAGAAGGGGGACTGGAGGACAAAACCCGATGAGGAAATTTGCAAGATCCCAGGAAAACAATTCCTGTCCGTAAGACAAAACAGCATCCAAGGTCCAACCCTGGTGTCTACACCAGAAAACTCAAGTCTAGATCCCACTTTGAGGATCAAAAAGACAAGAGAGAATCCCTAAAAGTCTCTTAACAGCTGATGGTAAGAAAATCAGAAACGCCAAGACCCGGGAGTTACTGTAACATCTGGAAGCAGGATACTGCCATATTAAACCCCAGATCCAAAAAAGGAAACCTAGGATCAGAACGAGGATTACTGGAAGATACGGTTCCTATGAACCGGATTTGCGCAAAAGTATGAAACAGGAAAGACATCCTTCTTCCTGAACAAAGGGAAGAGAGAAACTTACATTCTCCGGCAAAAAAGAGAACTAATAAGTTCTGCTTAAAAATCATAGAACCCAATTAGGACGGGAAGTCTCTCTCCTTATTGGACCATGTTCCAACAGTAGAAAGAAAATATTCCGACAGTGCAATAGATACCGGGACAATGACTCCAAAGTCACCTGAAAAACTTCCCTCTCTCTGCAAACCAAGAGAAGAGAGACTGCACAAAAAAAGAAGCCTAGCTCAGGCCTCTAGGATCCCTAGATCCATATGATCCAGAATCAAGCGCCCATCCAAAATAATACCTAAAATAGGTCCAGCCTGTTCTCTAGGATAGATGAACCTGCTGCGCCTGGGCCGGAAACCTAGAAAAATAAAATCTCCATCTCATGTATAGAAGGAACAGACTAAAATAGTACCCACAACAGGTCCTGTCTGTCACCTAGGATACAACGTATCTGCCAGAACACTCAATAGCTAAACAGAAAATTCTTAGGTTTCAGAAATGTTAGACAAACTGAGAATAATCAAATTAAAGAATATAAGCTCTGAGGCTTAAAATTTTTCTCGAAATTATTGGGGGAACCATCAACCCAAACAGAGATCTATATGCTTCTACATGCAAGTCACCAACAATCTCGACCATCGAGATAGTACCAAAAATCCCCTGTAACGACACGTCTTTCTAAGAAGAGTTTATATACCAACCCAGAGCTCAAAAAACAGAAAACTATCTGAAAAGGAATAGAAAAGGTAAAAATAAAACAGGCAAGCGCTCCACAACTGAAAGGAATGTGCAAACAAAAACAAGTCCAGCCTGTCACACGACATAAACCCCCCATAGAGCTTGGAATAAACAATAAAACAAAGAGAAAATCAAGACGATAAGGAATAGGATCACCATCCCTCTCCACTCGTCTAAACAAGATCATTATCTGATTTAGAGGACTGAGATTCATTTGACGGATCAGTACTGGGAACCTCTAACAACACCAAAACCTCTCTCAGAAGTAAACGCAGGCGTGCCAATCTAAATCTAAATGCTAAGCCCTCTGCAGTAGGAGGAATCAAGTCCGTAGACTCCGACCCAGGAAGTTCTACCTCTGAAGCCTCAGAGGGAACTGCATCCCCAGAGGACTGATTGGAAACAATCCTCATTTCACACAATGGTCCTTGGGCAGGAGAGCCTAGATTAACCCTTCGCTTGCACAGAGCATTAAGAGGTAACATCGCTAAGGCCGAAGACATGGCCATGCAGAACTGCGTAGAAACCTCTGGTGGAAACAAGTCCCTTAAAAGCGAAGGAGGAGCAGAACTCAGGAAAACTGCATATGTAGGAACAGAAGAATCTAGGGAACACACCTCACTGGATGAAGAATCCTCAGAGGCGGACGGCTCAGTGGTCTCTAACATCTCAACATTGGTTGATGAGAACACCCTACTGCGTGTTACAGTTTGGCAAATTGCTTATGTTATAGTTCCATTTCAATGTATATATTGTATGTATGAGCATATGTATGTATTTGTATAATATTCTAGTCATATTAATTAGCCATGAGAAATATAGAAGCTGTATATCTTTCTATGCCCTATTTCAGTTACAAAAGCCATACAAGCCTTTTTGTTTACCATGCCCTGTCTATCTCAAAGAGAATCAGAAGATAGTAAACAAAGGAGTTATTTTCTCAGGCTTCCTTCCATTCAATATAGTCACCAAATGTTTACGCGTAAATAGGAGTCTTTCATGTACCTGTTGGGGGTGTGGATGGTAAATAACAGGTTATCATGGACAAAAGAACATCTGACCTTACAATCAGAACAGCTGTCCAAGCAATATGATTTATAGATATCACCCCTCCAATAGCCCTTATTTACATGTAAACAGCTAGGACCAATGGCATTCAGTTTTCCAAATATGGTGAAGCGGGAAACAAATTAACCAATTGTATCAAAGCAATACTAACAGATGGGGCAATTTTGAATATATAGAACAAGATTTAGTCAGTAGAGTTAGTCAGGAGTCAGAAGGGAAGGAGAGAGGACACAGAAGAGAGCTAGCTGAAACAAACTGTCCACAAGATAATCCCAAGGTACCTATGTCATGTATGTTTGTGTAAATGTATATTTGTCTGATAAGTAAATGTTAATTGTTATTGTCTTTAAGTCTACGCATTGAATATTGTGCCATTTTATGTCTTATAGCTGATCTAATAAATAATTGTGTATTTCGAAACCAACAGTAATTTTAAGAGTCTTATTACATTGGGTTATTTGTCGTTTTCTCATCTATATGTGTATTTATGCAATATTTTAAACTAGAACTTAGTCAATTCTATCTATTAATATAATATAGAAATATTTAACCCCATAGCTACAATTTGTACATTGTAAACCCCTTTTTAGCTAAATAATAAGCCAGATTTCATATAATTTATGCCTTGCATGGTCAAGAAACATGAATATATATATCTGGATTAGTTAGAATGTAATTGTTAATTCCTCAATGAGCCATAAAAAGCTGTGTAAATAAACAGATATATTTTATGGACGTATGCTATATTGTCACCCTGGGATGAAATCAGAAAATATTGCATAAATATACATATATATATATATATATATATATATATATATATATATACGCACTTTACAAGTCAGATTAAGGATCTAAAATTCCTCATATTAAATAACCTTTAAGACTAAATATTATATTTGTACTCTAAATTATTACTTTTAAGAGTTGGCGAACCACGTCAGGTAATAGAAATTTACGTCTCCATTAAGATATTTTATCCGGCATATACGTTTTACACGTATGGTGAGGCTATTAGCAGTGTTCAGGCTGAGGCAGCCACCAGCAATAACTGAATTATAGTATATTCTGTTTATTGAGCTAGTAGTAATACCTTGTTGGAACGTTTACTTCTATTCAAAGAATCCTCATCATTTAAAACAAATATAGTTTAACTGTTGGTATTCATTTACAAAAATTTCTAGCTATGGTTCTGACCATAGAAGATTATTAGGCGAGTCCAGGCTGCTCCAGCCACTCAACAGTGATAAAACCACATTTATTCAATGCCATAAAATAAGCTTATTACTGGTATCATTTTGAACCAATAAAATCCCTCAAGAGGATTAAATTTGAAACGTTTCTTTTTGAATTAATAAATAAATATTGTTGCCGGCTAAGCAAAGGGAAGCTTTGTTTTAAAAACATCATGAATACCATGATATAAAATAATATACATAATAGGTGTTAGACCATTTTAGGGAAGTCAGGTAGACATCTGGTTTAAAGTGTATTATAGGCATATTGACATAGAGTGAGTAATGCTTTTGTTTTAATACTTAGTGTAGAAGGTGTAGGGAATTATTTTTGTTTTATTTTTTTTTCGTTGTGTTTATATGTTGGTTAATATTTTAATCGGAGTAACATAAATATGTTGATTTTTCATTTATAACCTATATGGTTTTGTGTTCAAACCTATCAGGTGTCAAAAGAGATTATAATTCTCAGGAGAATAATGGCAGTATTTGCCTATCCAAGATTTGGGATACCAACACCACTGTCAATAGCGTTGACTATGCCAAGTAAGTTTTTTTTTACTACTGAAGATGTGCTGTGTAGATCTGGGACTTCTCTGCTGATGATATTACTTCAAGATAGAAAATAACATCCCAGATACAGAAGGAAGATGGAAGATTCAAGATCCTGTCACAACCTATCACAAAGACACTACCAACATCCCTGAAGGAAGTATAGTGCAGTTATGCAAGTGGATCATCAAAAGGGGTACAATCATGTTACAGAGCCAGGGACCCACATCATTTCACGGTGACTACAGCATGAGAAGAGGCCACCACAGGTTCCTGTGTTCACAACATTTCCACTGAATTCGAAACCCTTTACTTGCATGTGCATATACTAAGAAAATGGACTTGTGGCACTGCAAGGTGATAACAGTTTACGAAAATATCACCACTTATCTAGCAGGGCCCTGTTGCAAAAGAAAAGAAAAAATGTTCCATTAATACGAAAGTGTATACGTGCCTTTGCCCTCATAACAAACGTTTGTACAAGAAGGTGTCACTTCAGTTTCAAGACGTACAAAATGGACTGATGGATGTACAGATCTTGTCTTACATAAGGATACCAAGCTTCCAGATGCCAGCACCAGTGTCAAATAGCATAATTAATGCTATAGGCTAGTCATGTTAATCTTTGCTAAATTAAACTTCATCTCACAGAACACATTACCATGGGTTATAGCATGATACTGTACATAATACTTTGTAATAATGCATAGGTTGTCTAGTAAGGGTCTGATCATGGGAGAAATACATAAGCAAGATACATAATGTGTGGCCATTGGCTAAAGCTTTCAAGGCCACAAAGCGGGGGACTGTTACAGTTTTGCAAATTGCTTATGTTATAGTTCCATTTCAATGTATATATTGTATGTATGAGCATATTTATGTATTTGTATAATATTCTAGTCATATTAATTAGCCATGATAAATATAGAAGCTGTATATCTTTCTATGCCCTATTTCAGTTACAAAAGCCATACAAGCCTTTTTATTTACCATGCCCTGTCTATCTCAAAGAGAATCAGGAGATAGTAAACAAAGGAGTTATTTTATCAGGCTTCCTTCCATTCAATATAGTCACCAAATGTTTACATGTAAATAGGAGTCTTTCATGTACCTGTTGGGGGTGTGGATGGTAAATAACAGGTTATCATGGACAAAAGAACATCTGACCTTACAATCAGAACAGCTGTCCAAGCCATATGATTTATAGATATCACCCCTCCAATAGCCCTTATTTACATGTAAACAGCTAGGACCAATGGCATTCAATTCTCCAAATATGGTGAAGCCGGAAACAAATTAACCAACTGTATCAAAGCAATAATAACAGATGGGGCAATTTTGAATATATAGAACAAGATTTAGTCAGTAGAGTTAGTCAGGAGTCAGAAGGGAAGGAGAGAGGACACAGAAGAGAGCTAGCTGAAACAAACTGTCCACAAGATAATCCCAAGGTACCTATGTCATGTATGTTTTTGTAAATGTATATTTGTCTGATAAGTAAATGTTAATTGTTATTGTCTTTAGGCCTACGCATTGAATATTGTGCCATTTTATGTCTTATAGCTGATCTAATAAATAATTGTGTATTTCGAAACCAACAGTAATTTTAAGAGTCTTATTACATTGGGTTATTTGTCGTTTTCTCATCTATATGTGTATTTATGCAATATTTTAAACTAGAACCTAGACAATTCTGTTTATTAATATAATATAGAAATATTTAATCCCATAGCTACAATTTGTACATTGTAAACCCCTTTTTAGCTAAATAATAAGCCAGATTTCATATAATTTATGCCTTGCATGGTCAAGAAACATAAATATATATATCTGGATTAGTTAGAATTTAATTGTTAATTCCTCAATGAGCCATAAAAAGCTGTGTAAATAAACAGATATATTTTATGGACGTATGCTATATTGTCACCCTGGGATGAAATCAGAAAATATTGCATAAATATACATATATATATATATATATATATATATATATATATATATATGCACTTTACAAGTCAGATTAAGGATCTAAAATTCCTCATATTAAATAACCTTTAAGACTAAATATTATATTTGTACTCTAAATTATTACTTTTAAGATGCGGCATACAGAACATACTTGAGAGGGCTGGATTACCCAGGCCTCCTCACAATATACGCAGGTATCCAATTCTGTATCGGAGGGATCCCCCTCTAAAATATCAGAATCCTCTATAACTTGTCTAAATTAAATTATAGAAAGAGAAAAAACAACTGGCAACTTATACCGCCAATGGCTGGGGCACTCACGACCTCCTGTGACCCAGACAGGTAGAGAAGATGCTCCTCTCCACAGACACCCGGTCAGGAATCGTATGCAGGAAAAAAACGTGACCACTCCCAGTCACATGGTGCTCATGCAGGACTGCCCCTGATAAGGAAAAGTGCGCCGGCTCAATAAAGAACCGCACAGTTCTCAAAATGAAAGATAGCCTGTACGTTCCGTATCTGCCTATGAGCCCAAACGTTCTTACTCATAAGCAGTCAAAATCACATAACAAATATGATTAAAAACCCCACTGTTCAATAACCCCCCTCAGGAGATATTAACCCTTGATTCCATAAAGATAAAGGATTCCCACTGAGACCCTGTCTTCTATCGTTAACATGTGTGTAAAAAATGAAACGATCTTACCGGAATCTATGCCGTGGAACAGCGACACAGTCCTTTAAGTTTGACAGATTGTAGCAGCGCTTCTGACATGGACTTGAGTGAAGAAAGCAGGCAGCAAAACTCAACACTGATTGCTTAAGGAGCTGTTAATATGAGTCTGGATGGTTTCGCAGAAAGACTCTCCCTGCATCTCCAGACTCTAACTTTCATCAATGCTCTCACTGAGAGGCTGACAAGACTACTTAAAACTCCAGACATATCTCGAAGGGCAGATACCCTTCCTAACGACTACTCCTGAAATCTTCTGACACTTCTCTGCCAACCTCCTTTGATGAAAGGCAAAGAATGACTAGGGGATGAGGGAAGTGGGGGAGGTATTTAAGCCTTTGGATGGGGTGTCTTTGCCTCCTCCTGGTGGCCAGGTTCTCTATTCCCACAAGTAATTAATGCAGCTGTGGACTCTCCCTGTATTAAGAAGGAAACCGTCACATATGGGCTACATAAATGGATCATCTACAAAACATTTATGCGATGAAAAGTCTAGTGTATAATGTCCCTTTAATGGCAACACCAAGACTGCAGACCTTGGATGCGGTATGGAGAATTGAGGTTCCAACAGTAAGAGAAATGTCAGGTGTGGGGTGTCTAGAAGAGGGGGTATAGGAAGCAGATCAGATTTAGACATATTAAGTTGGAGGTACTGCAAAGACATCCAAAAGGAAATTTCAGAGAGACAGTATCCATATATCCGTAATAGATATCTGCCTACTAGGGTTGTCCATGCTTGACCTGGATAGCTTTGTAATTCCAAAATCAAACTTAGAAATATATATATATATATATATATATATATATATATATATATATATAATTATATACACACACATATACATACAAACACATATACACCATTCCAGGCATGAAATTCAGGATCTGCTATATCCAAAGTGTAATGAAAAAGGAATATAATTCCACCATTTATTTTACAAGGGTCCTTTATTTCTTACATCAGGGTGCAAAGGAATACAGACAATGTTTCAGACCTACCAATGGCCCTTAATCATAAATGGCACAGCTGGAATCAAGTGTGTAGAATAGAGAGAGCACAACAGGAACATCCACACCAAATCTCTTCAGGGATGGAAAATGGGGGGGGGGGGGAGACAGCAGAGGGTGCAGACACACAATACATTTGAGTGCTAGAAATAAAGCAAAACAGAGGCTTGCTAGTCAGGGGAGAGAAAAAAAGAGCTGCTCTACTGCACATGCACAGTGCTGTCCACTACTATGACACTATTGTGAGTGAGTCACATGACTGGCCCCACCCACATAATAAAACGTCAAAGTTAACACTATCTTTAGCCTAGAGAATGTCCTAGAGTCACTGACTGTATAGTAAGGCGTCTTTTTTTCACACAATATTGACATGTTTGATCCCATAAATCAATGCTTACTTCTGGGAAGTTACAGCTCTTATGCTATAGGTTTAGGAAACTTGCAAAGTTGTAAAGAAAACCTAGGTTACCGTATGTACTTTCCCATCTCTCTAGGGAATGTGGTACATGCAAAATGTTTACAAAATAGTTATTTAATGTCCCTTTAAGGTTGTAAAGCCAGGCACTAAGAGGCCTACACATTACTGTATCATACAGCTGCATTTCGGTCTGCCCAGATGTGCTTCCATTAGAAGGTCAGCCCTTTTTTTTTTTTTAAAGTCCCTCTTTTAAATGTCCATTGTTTTTATGGGTTGTCACTGTCACACTGATGACGGTACACTATCACTGATCATTCAGTATTTCCATAGTAATTATTTATAGTGATTTATATGGGGTGTGGTTTGTAAGAACGGAGCGTAGGCTAATTGTAAATATATCACTAACATTTACGCTTCTTGATTATGAAGTAATTATAGTGAGCAACGTCCAAATTCTATGTCCAAATTTAGGGTTTAAGTCATTCATAAAGTATCTAATTACTCATTGTAAAACAATAAGTTATTTGCCTGGTATTGGTGTAATTTACCTTGACAAAATGTGCTTCCTGTATTACAAAAGAGGTAAAGGAGACCTGTGGTGTATACTGCAGTTATCTTGAGATAGTTGGTGCATACTGAGATTGTCTTTGTATTGGGCCATACATATCACTCTAGAACAGCTTCTAATTGGCCACAGCAAAGGATACCAGGAACATAAATTCCACATTTTAGTAATAAACTGACACCTTTGAATGCTTTTCAATAATTTCTTTTGTAAGCATCATTTTACCACTGAAATATACCATGCATACATATGCAGATTGGCATCAACTTTCCTTTAAGTTTCAATCTTCTGGATCATACCCATAAATAAATTAAAAAAAAACAAATACCCTGTGTTCTAGGGGGAAAGCACTGCTTGTTGCAAAGGCTGTAAAGTTGCATGTGCTTTAAGCATATGCAATACAAGTAGCTGCCATATTGGATAAGGAAAAAGTAATTTTCCTCACCCAATATGGCTGCCAGTTAAATTGAACATGAACAGAGCACATTTGACTCTGCCCTACTGCAAACAGCAGATTTCCAGTTGCTAAGCGACTCTAACCACACCTTCTCATCCTGATGTAGGAAAAATATTGAGGGACAAGCTATGGCACCTGGAACAGCAGCAGAGATTTAAATGCCCCCATTTGGCCACCTGAAATACTACAAGATGTACATTTCAAAAACTGTTGTTTTGCTCCTTTAAAAGCAAAGGGTCCATGGAAAGTTTTATGGCACAGAGTTTATTGACTCATTACGTAGCTTTATTATTTTACATCCCAATTTTGCAAGTTTGTAAATAGCACTGAGACAAGGGGGCAGTCTGCAGAGGCTTAGATACAGGGTAATCACAGAGGTAAAAAGTATATTAATATAACTGTTTTTCTTTATGCAAATCTGGGGAATGGGTAATAAAGGAATTATCTACCTTTTTAAACAAGAAAGTTTTGTGGGTAAACTGTCCCTTTAATCCACATTACTGAACTGTAATCATGAATGGACATATACACAAAAGTTACTTCTATGTCTAAAACACATTTTATAAAGTATGACACTCAATTTTTTTAATTCGGAAGTACAGACGTGGCTGAAAGTATTGGTACCCTTCCACTTTTTTAGGAAAAGGCACAATTTTCTATGAACTAAGTAAAAATTGACAAAAGTATTTGGCATCCACCATTCTTTACTTCAAATAGAACAGAAACTTCACTATTGATTTATCATTTCACATATTACTTTAAACAATAAAACATTAGTAGAGAATGTACAAAAATATTGGTACTCAGCCTAATATTTGGTAGCTCAGCCTTTGGAGACAATAACTGCAATCAAGCCCTTTCTGTAGGCCTGAATAAGATTTCTACACATTTTGACCCCCTCTTCTTGAACAAACTTCTCCAGTTCGCTCAGGTTGGTAGGTGCCCTTTCCCAACTGAAAGTTTCAGCTCTTTCCACAGATCTTTGATAGGATTCAGATCTGGACTTATAGATGGTTCAATGTTTTCATCTCATCCATTCTTGGGTGCTTTTTGAAGAATGTTTTGGGTCATTATCCTGCAGGAGGAACCAAGACCTGCAATTGAGACACAGATTTCTGACACTGGGCAATGTCTTGATAGTCTTCTGATTTCATTGTGCCTTGCACAGATTCTAGGCACCCAATGCCAGATAGCAAAGCAACCCCAAAAGATCACTGAACCTCTTCCATGTTTAATGGTAGGGATGGTGCTCTTTTATTTAAAAGCTTCTTTTTTCCTTCTGTAAACATGAAGGAGTTGTGATTTGCCACAAACCACTACTTTTATTTTGTCTGCCCAAAGGACATTCTCCCAGGAGGACGGTGGCTTGACAACAGGCATTATGGCAAACTCTGGTCTGTTTTTTTGTATTTTTTTCTTAAAATGCAAGGGTACCAATACTTTTGGTCACGTCTGTATAATTAAAAATGTCCTTAGTCCAAGGGTGGTTAGCTGAATGTCAAGGAGCTCCAGATAACCCAAGGAGTTTAAACCTTGCAAAGATTTTCTTTTCCTTTTTCCTTTTTTCTTCTTCTCTGAGTCGACCCAATCTTAAATAGCTAGCTAAAAATTGCTGTAGAAGAGAATTAAGTACAGGGGATTTTAGCACAAGTTAGATTAGATGTTGAGTTAGTGGCCGGTGTAGGAATTAGAGAAAATGTTAGTGGAATTTGTGTTGTATATCATATGGTATTATTTATCTTGTATATATTTAGCAAAAGTCTTGTTTTTGACATGTGGAATTCTTTAAAACAAACTATTGTACACTGGCGATTTAATGAACCTGTACCGTTTTTATATTGTACCCTCTGTATAAAAACCTCAATAAAAATATATTATAAAAAAATAAAAATGTCCCAATAAAATATGTTAGCTTATAGATATTTGAGTCTACTTTTAAGAAACACCACTTAATGTGCTACTAAAATCAGCTGGCATAAAATATTTAAACTTTGTTTTATGGTTCACAACCGTATCTCTTGCTGGCCTTCTATATCTGTATTAAAGGGATATGACACCCACAAATTTTCTTTTTGTGATTCAGACAGAGCACACACGTTGTTTAAAATGATATGCTGTGTCTGAATCATGAAATACATTTTTTGGGTGTTATATCTCTTTAAAGGGACATTATACACTAGATTTTTCTTTGCATATATGTTTTGTAGATGATCCATTTATATAGCCCATACATCTTTTTTTTTATTATTATTTATTGTTTTGCTTATTTTTAAATAACATTGCTCTGATTTTCAGACTCCTAATCAAGCCCCAAAGTATTAGGAGAATACCGAGGTATACCTACTCCAGCTTGCTCCTGTTTGTGCAAAGAGTCTTTTCATATGCAGAGGAAGGGGGAGAGGGCTGTCTGCTATTGCTGCTATAGAACCACTTGCAGTGGGTGTTCCAGTAACCTTTTAACAGAGCTAAACTGGGAGCTTCTAAGTAAGTTTTTAAACAGTTTTATACTGGATTTTTATATCAGTATCTGTGCATATTATTCTTTATAGTTATGTCTATTACATGCAGTTATATGAAAATTGGTGTATACTGTCCATTTAACTTTCCTGCTTGCATACAATCATATCACTGGCCTGATTAACTGGACAGGAGTTACCCTGTGGCTGTAGTGATACATGCATGTTTATAGTTTATACCCTTCCTGTAATGCAGAACAGTAATGTGTAGGTAGTAGCTTTTATCCATTATTCTCTGCTCTCAGCATTCCAGCATCTTGCACAAGTGCTGCCAAATTTTTATTTCCTTACAGATATAGTATTAGATATGTTTTAATTAATGAAGCCATTTACTGCCCTTCAAGGGTGTCGCTCCCACTCAAGGGACCTAAATAGAATAAAAATTAAAGGGACATTGTACGCTAACATTTTCTCTAGTTTAATGTGTTCCCATGCATGATTAAGGGCGTGTGAGCCCGAAACCTGCTACTTGTCTGTTTGCTTTATTAAAAGTTTTTCTACATATACAGTGGAAGTAAACTTTGTGCTATATATACTTTGGGACTTTGGCCGTGGCCCCTAGTCCAGCGTGCACTGCCCAGGAGGGTTTATTCAGGTGCTGAGCTATGTTTGTTACGTGCTCATATTATTCTTTATATTAGTGTCTATTACATGCAATTAAATGAAAATGGGTGTATACTGTCCCTTTGATGCCCTTTGTTTAATGCAACAAAGATATTGTATATTATTCCTCTACCCACAGGGAAGGAAGTGCATTAAACCTGCCCTTCATGTTGTTTTCTAATGGGTGACACAAAGTACAGTGAATGGATATATCATTGTCTACATTCTGCGCTGGACTAGAGTGTCTGTTTTTCTGCTGGATGATTTGAAATAAACCACACTTCTTACAAAAAAACGACATCAATCTATACTGAGATTTGTTTATACATATGGGGCTATGCGTTCTGGGTGTATGATTCCCCTGTATATGCAGCAGATTATATTATAGTGTAGGGCCCCTGGTCACATTAGCTGGATCTTACTTACTCTAAGTGAAAGACATGTGAGACCCAAACATTTTCTTTTGTGATTCAGACAGAGCATACAATTACAAAAAACAACATTTTTTTTTTTTACTTCTATTGCCAAATTAGCTTTGTTCCATGGTATTCTTTGTTGAAGAGATAAATAGGTAGGCATCTGGAGCACTACATGACAGGAAATAGTGCTGCCCTCTAGAGCTCTAGAGCAAAACTGCTCCATATAGTGCTACAGGCATTGTGCATGTTACTGATCTTACAGGCCTTGCCTGATTTTCAACAAAATTATCCAGAGAACAAAGAAAATTTGATAATAGAAGTAAATGAAAAAGTTGTTTAACATTTAATGCTGTATCTGAATAATGACGGAAACATTTTTGGGGTTCATGTCCCCTTAACATATTACACATATTAAAGGCACATTCAAGTCCAAATATACTTTCATGGATCAGATGAAGTAAGCAGTTACTTCTATGATCAAAAATTTCTATGATCAAATTTACTTTGGAGTATCCTTTGTTGAAAAGCATAGCTAGGTAGGATCGGGAGCAGCAATGAACTACTGGGAGCTAGCTGCTAATTTGTCGATATTAACATATGACTCTTGTCATTGGCTCACGTGATGTTTTTAGCTAAGTCCCAGCAGCACATTGCTGCTCTGGAGCTGAATTTGCAACAAAGGATATCAAGAGAAGGAAGCTAATTTGGCAATGTATATAGACAAGCAGTGTCAAAATCAAAAATAAAACAGCTTTAATTTTACATTAATATCTATCTATTATCTATCTATCGATCTAATGATTGGTTTTATTCAGCGGTGTTCCTATTTAAAAAAACAACAACAAACAAATAAACAAAACCCTGCAATATATAAATAAATATTCTATTTTAGATAAATAAAATATTTGATCATGTCCCTTTAATTAAAGGTGAGCATGTGCTTGTGTTTGATATAATATTTTGAATATTGCAAAGTCCAATTCAGTAATTCCCTAAGCCTGCTGTCTATGCTCTGGCAAAGCCCTGTCCCAGGACTGCTGATTCCTATTGCCCCCTACCCTCTCAAACTCTGGTCCTATACAATATATCTGAGACTCTGCACACAGCAGGAATATTCGCTAAGAACTGCCTCTAGCTTCCCCAGTTCCTGTTTTATTTGATGTATTGAGTAGCGAGATCAGTAAACTTTAGTCAATCCGCTGCATAAAATAGCACAGAAATAGGTGGAGCTGGAGAGGTTGGTAAAGATGCAGAGACCTGGAGGTAGATATATTAATGGTGGAGAGGACATGATTCGCTGTAGCGGGTCAGGTCCGCTTGACCTCGCTAAATGCCAACAGCATACAATGTCAGCATTAAACATTGCACAAGCATTTCTGGTGAAATGCTTGTGCAATGCTGCCCTCGTCAATCATCCTGATCGTATCGGATAAGGCTCTTATGACGGCTACTTCTTAACTTACGTTTCAGGCAGACCAGAAATGATGGGGCGTTGATGCAGCATCGGCTGCTTAATAAATCGACCCCCTGGTGTCTGACATAAAACTAAAAATTTAAATGTACATTAGCTATAACTGTTTCAGTTATGGAGCATATGTACATATGCCCAGTGCACCTGCATTCAACACTGTACCGGCTCAGGCATATATTTGATGTAAACTGAGGCATTACTGACAGATGTATTTTCCTTGAATAGTTGTAGAATTGAAATGCACGTAACATAGTGTATATGTACTTATGCTCCCTGCCCAGTAAAATCTATGATTAAAAGTGAAAACTTTTACAATAAAAAAAAATGCTGAAGCATGTGCACACTCATAGGCATTTCAGTTGTTAGTTTTATGTCCCTTTAACTTGTTTCTGAATGTTTGATAATTGCTGTAATGAATTCTGGGTATAGTAATCTCGCAATTACTCTGCTTCTATATTAACCCCTTAATGACCGGACCATTTTTCAATTTTCTTACCCCTAATGACAATGGCTATTTTTACATTTCTGCAGTGTTTGTGTTTAGCTGTAATTTTCCTCTTACTCATTTACTGTACCCACACATATTATATACCGTTTTTCTCGCCATTAAATGGACTTTCTAAAGATACCATTATTTTCATCATGTCTTATAATTTACTACAAAAAAAATAATAAAATATGAGGAAAAAATGGAAAAAAACACACTTTTTCTAACTTTGACACCCAAAATCTGTTACACATCTACAATCACCAAAAAACACCCATGCTAAATAGTTTCTAAATTTTGTCCTGAGTTTAGAAATACCCAATGTTTACATGTTTTTTGCAAGTTATAGGGCCATAAATACAAGTAGCACTTTGCTATTTCCAAACCACTTTTTTTCAAAATTAGCGCTAGTTACATTGGAACCCTGATATCTGTCAGGAATACCTGAATATCCCTTGACATGTATATATTTTTTGTTAGAAGACAACCCAAAGTATTGATCTAGGCACATTTTGGTATATTTTATGCCACCATTTCACCGCCAAATGCGAGCAAATAAAAAAAAAACTTTACATTTTTCACAATTTTAGGTTTCTCACTGAAATTATTTACAAACAGCTTGTGCTATTATGGCACAAATTGTTGTAAAAGCTTCTTTGGGATCCCCTTTGTTCAGAAATAGCAGACTTATATGGCTTTGGCATTGATTTTCGGTAATTAGAAGGCCGCTAAATGCTGCTGCGCACCACACGTAAATTATGCCCAGCAGTGAAGGGGTTAATTAGGTAGGTTGTAGGGAGCTTGCAGGGTTAATTTTAGCTTTAGGGTAGAGATCAGCCTCCCACCTGACACATCCCACCCCCTGATCCCTCCCAAACAGCTCTCTTCCCTCCCCCACCCCACAAATGTCCCCGCCATCTTAAGTACTGCAAGTCTGCCAGTACTAAATAAAAGGAGTTTTTTTTTTTTTTTTATAAAAAAAATAAAATATTTTAGCTGTGATGGACTCCTGCCTTAGCCCCAACCTCCATGATCCCCCCCCCAGCTCTCTAACCCTCTCCCCTATCTAATTGCGGCCATCTTGGGTACTGGCAGCTGTCTGCCAGTACCCAATTTGCCCCAAAAACAAAAGTGTTTTTTGTTCTTTTGTTTTTTTTTATGTTTTCTGTAGTGTAGCAGCCCCCCACAATACCCCTATCCCCCTCCCCTTCCCAGATCCTTTTATATTATTTGATTAAAACATCTTCCCCCCCCCCTCTTCCCTCCTCATTGGTGTCAGTGTCAGTGCCAGGTAATGCGCGCGCGCACGCGTGCACATTGCACTTCTAGGAACCGGATGCCGGGTAGCGATGGGCCGCCCACCCGCCTCCCTGTTACGCTCCCACCCACCAACGAACCGGCACCATCGCTACCGGTGCAGAGAGGGCCACAGAGTGGCTCTCTCTGCATCGGAGTCTTCTAAAAAGGTATTGCAGGATGCCTCCATATGGAGGCATCACTGCAATACCCTGAGAGCTGCTGGAAGCGATTGCGATCGCTTCCAGCACTCTCTTAGACAACTGACGTACCAGGTACGTCCATTGTCATTAACTACTTGTTAATGCATGACGTACCTGGTACGTCAGTTGTCATTAAGGGGTTAAAGGGACATGAAACCCAATTTTTTTTCTTTGATGATTTAGAAAGAGCATGTGATTTTAATCAACTTTCCAATTTACTTCTATTATCTAATTTGTTTCATTATCTTGCTATCCTTGGTTGAAAAGAATATCTAAATATGCCCAGTAGCTGCTGATTGGTGGCTGCACATAGATGCCTTGAGTGATTGGCTCACCCATGTGCAGTGATAATTATTCAACAAAGGATACCTACAAATAAAGCAAATTAGATAATAGAAGTAAATTGGAATATTGTTTAAAATTGTATTTTCCATGTGAATCATGAAAGAAAATTTTTGGGTTTCATGTCCCTTTAATTACAGGACAGAAAAAACAAAAAATGTCCTCAGTTTTACTTGTCAACTGTGTTCAGAGAGGGATTTTATTGCAATACATTATGTATAAAATATTTTGTTTGTATGCAGAGTCACTAGACTACGCTGATGCATTTACCCACTTACACGGCACATAATTCTTATGTTATATCGTCCCAGTATAATAGAATAAACACTTGTTTATTAAAGCTAATTTTCCAGTTTGAATTGAATCTGAAAAGTCAAGCTGCAGAGATATACTCTGTGGCAAATCCAAGCGACACTCGAACGAATCCCTCGTGATCCCCAGCGCATCAAATAAAATTACTGAAGAAACGAACAAACACTTCTCGCACAAACAGATTTTCAAAGCCCATCTTTCCTGTTATTGAAAGAAAATTGTGTTTATTGCTCCTTTAGCAAAGTGTAAACTCATAAACGTCAACAGAGAGTACAAGGAAAACTGTCATCTAAATATTGCTTCCTTCGTGAGCTGTTCTTCCAAGTCAATTACGCCTTTCAACTTCTGGGGCATTGTGTGATAAACAGGCAGTAAAAATCATTCGCATTAATATACCATGGTGCCTTGCCTGCAAAAGGTAATTAAAGAACTAAATGACTCATAAGAAAAGACATATTAGCAGCAAAATGCAAAGCAACCGAGCTGCCACATTGAAAATATGTACCATTAAGACATTGCATTTTCATATTCCTGCAATCAGACTCACTCGACTAATGCGTATTTAATCCAGTTCTCTGCAAAGTCCATCAACAACTGTTTTTTGCTGGTTTTCCCATGACTGAACATTATGTGCTCAGGTTTTTTTTTAAAAAAATACAGCAATAAGACTTTTTTTTTGCATACTCAATGACTTCAAATATTTTTTAAACAATTGCCTTCTCTTCGTATAGAAGACAGTGTGAAGAACTGTGGTTATTTGTTTTCCTGGAGAGTGAAAGCATTGGTAACGCTGTTATGCGTGTTTATCTTACGGAAATTGGGAATATATATTCAAAATGAAATCCCTGCAAAGCCACAAATTTGCTAGAAACAGGAGTTATTTTTTAAGTGTTTTTATATAAATAGCACTGAATTTTTGACAGGCTTTTATAAATCACAGGTGACCGTACTTCTCAAATATTACATCTCGCATTTCTATATTATTTTTTTTAAGTACTCTCCAAATGTCTCCAAATGTCTGGAACAAATTCCAACCCTGGCTCCTAATGAAAACGTTATGGCTGGCTCCTCAACACTCTGGCTTGTTATGTAAAGGATATATTGTATTGCTAAAAAAGTAGTAAATACATAGGGGCCGAATGATCAAGCTCCGAATGGAGCTTGATGCTCCTGTTTCCGCGCGAGGCTTCAGGCTCGCTGGAAACAGCAGTTATGAAGCAGCGGTCGTAAGACCGCTGCTTCATAACTGGTCCACTGCATCTGAGGCTGCGGTCTGCAATCCGCACAATCCTTTACGATCGGGCTGATTGATACCCCCTGCTAGCGGCTGAATGGCCGCAAATCTGCAGGGGGCGGTATTGCACAAGCAGTTCACAACTGCTTGTGCAATGATAAATGCCGACTGCGTAAGTTGAAAGTAAAAAAGTTAGAATATCGCATTTGCTTTAACGTATTCCCCCATATAAGTTAATGGAGAAAAACCTACTTGCACGCACACCCAATTACGTATTCCCAAGTGCGCTAACCTGACATGAAAATATGAATATTTCACATTGTATTGATTCATAAATACATATTTCTACATATATCTGATAGTATTTTGCTAAAATATATATCTATACCTGCATATACATATATATATATATATATATATATATATATATGTATACAGGAATATCTATTTCAAAATACATAGAACATATTCTGCTATGTGCAGAACATTAAATGTGAATTATTTACAGTAAATGCTTTATTAAATATGAATATTGCATAAATATGATTTGTAAAGGGCTCCAATGCGCATATATATATATATATATATATATATGTATTTTGTTTTGTTTATATGTGTATATATGTCTGTAAATACATATATACACATAAATACATCTGTATACAAATATAAACAATATATTTATATATAAGTTTGTGTGTGTATGTATACATATGTATCTCTATGTTAAAGCCCTTTGCAGACACCTCATATCTTTGAACCCTTATAACTTTTTTGTGCAATATTTTTAAAACATACTTTTTATTAGATGGTGTTATTATGAGTGTAAGTGTACATTGTAATGTATTTTTTTATGTGTTTTGTGCAACTTTTTTGTCAACCAAAGCTCTGAGGTTGGCGCTAACCCGATGCGTGTTAACTTCAATCTGCGCTCAAGCGATCATGTTTGCTTTCAACTTGTAATACACGTGCTTCATCTGACATGCGCAAACACCCACGACAAACCCGATATCGCTTGCGCATAACTGTTAGCTTGCCACTTATAATCTGGCCCATAGTAAGGCCACAGGTGAAAATGTCAAAAACAAATAGTATAGCTTTGTTCTTGTAATAAAATAATTGCACAGTCCTATAAAATTAGATTGAAACTACTTCTCATCTCTCTGCAGCCTATTCACTAAGAACGGACAGATAAATTAAATTTAGTAAGAAGGGTATAGAGCATAAAATGATGTATGTCTGAGATGAGAGAGACATATGACATTGTATAATTAAAGAGTTATTATTAAAACCATTTTACATTCAAAAGGGACATTCCAGCCAAAATTGGAATTCACATGGATACATTTCAGTTTTGAACAGACACATTTTTGTAAAATACATTAATTAGCAAAAATGCTTCTAATGAAAGCTATAGCCATTTCAAAAGTGTATTTAAAGGGACATTATACACTCATTTTTTCTTTGCATAAATGTTTTGTAGATGATCTATTTATATAGCCCATAAAGGTTTTTTTTAAATAAATGTATAGTTTTGCTATTTTTAAATAACATTGCTCTGATTTTCAGACTCCTAACCAAGCCCCAAAGTTTTATGTGAATACTGTCAGCTACCTTCTCCAGCTTGCTCCTGTTTGTGTAAAGGGTCTTTTCATATGTAAAAGAAGGGGGAGGGGAGTGTCTTATTTCACACTTGCTGTGGGCTTTCCAGCTACCTTTTCAACAGAGCCAAACTGACAGCTTCTAAGTACGTTTTTAAACCATTTTATACTGGATTTTTATATCAGTTTCTGTGCATCTTATTCTTTATAGTAGTGTCTATTACATGCAGTTATATGAAAATGAGTGTATACTATCCCTTTAAGTATGCACCGTGCACCAGCATTTTAAACACAACACTTGCTCAGAGAGCCTAAAGTTCTTGTACCATCTGGTAATGACTCACTTAGTTCATTGCTGACATTGATGACATGACACTCTGCCAAGCCCCTATGTAGGATGTTCAATAAAGGATACCAAGAAAACAAAGTAGATTTGATAAAAGTACATTGAAGTTTCTTACAAGTGCATGCTCCAACATGAATGTTCTATCTATCTGAATAAAAAGTGTAACACTAGGCAAATTGTATTAGTTAATAGTAATGATAAATAAATATATGTAATGATAAATATTATCAGAGAAACAGTATTAAAGGGACAGTCTAGTCAAAAATAAACTTTCATGATTCAGATAGGGCATGTAATTTTAAACAACTTTCCAATTCAGCATTAACATCAAATTTGCTTTGTTCTCTTGGTATTCTTAGTTGAAAGCTAAACCTAGGTAGGCTCATATGCTAATTTCTAAGCCCTTGAAGGCCGCCCTTTATCTCAAGAACTGATATAAGGGGGCAGTCTGCTCAGATACAAGGTTATCACAGAGGTTGAAAAAAAGAAAAAAAAAACAGTGTTGGCTATGTAAAACTGGGGAATTGGTAATAAATGGATTATCTATCTTTTTAAACAATAATTCTGGAGTAGACTGTCCCTTTAAAACAGAAGATTCCTATATTAACCTAAATGAAATGAATTTGATTTTTATTGTTTGCCATGTATGGAAATTACTTCTTGCTGTAGTTTGTAAGACTTGGATGCTCAAACCATCAACCTCCAAAAAGAATAGATCTTTATATTATTCCAGGTCAGGTTTCATACATTACAATCAACTGAAATTACCCGACCATCGTCTAATGTCTGGAAACAGCTTTAAACAAACAATTAAAAGAGCTCTTGCTAATGACAGCACACCTCGGCAAGGTCACTGACTATCACAAGAGAGGATACTCTATCAGATTATAGTGCCTTGGCGTCTGCAAGTCTTAGTACTTTGCCTCTCCGTGCTCTCACTCCCTTGTCGCAACGCAAGTGAAATCTATCTATTATTTATTTATTCAGTTATCTTTCACAATTAACCCCAGTTAGCACCCTAGTAGGTGAGCAATTGTGAATAGATTACATACTATGTGTTAGTCAGATCATTTTTATCTCTCATTATTTTCACTATTAAAGGGACATGTTAATGAACACATTGCATGATGCTTGCCAGTCCTTCTTTTTCCCTGGTGGAATGATCTAAAGTCACTCTTTACCTTGAAAACAGGGTGTCTCGCTAAGGGGCATATATTGCATTTTCATATGAAAAGTGCACAATAAAATTCGTATTTTAAACATTTAAATGCAGATACATAAATTACATCTTTGAATAGAAACATATTTGCAATATACATGTATCGGCAAAAATTATTCGAGCAAAAGTTATTACTGTTTTAGCGTTAACATTTTTCTCTGCACATGCATGTGAAGCATAGCTAAAAATTCTGCACCAGCATTTAAACACTGCAGCTGCTCAGAACACCAGTGGGGCTTGTAAAATGTCAGCAATGAACACATTGAAACATTACCAGATGGTACAGTAGGCTCTCTGAGCAAGTGTTGTGTTTAAAATGCTGTTGCACGGTGCAAACTTAAATACACTTTTAAAACAGCTGTAGCTTTTATTAGAAGCATTTTTGCTATTACATAATGTGACGGATACCCGGCTACCTCGACTGGGTAGCTCCGCCAAACGGGTCCTGCTTCCTCCCTGCCGACTGCAGCTATGTAGCTGGCAAGTGACCACAGCCTGTAGCCACCTCTGATGCCCGACAGCACCAGTACTCAGGGTCCCACCCTGTGGCAGACTCCGGCTACCCAGACTAGGTAGCTCTGCCAGAGTGTCCTTCCTCTGCCTGGAACAGGCTGCTATGTAGCCCAGGAAAGTGATTTTAGCAGGAGCCCAACCAAATAACTAGACAGACTAGCATTCAGGTGAAACAAGAACTGATTTTATTGAGAACACACACCTCTTTTATACACACAACTCATCTTGATAAGATGCTGGACAATGTCCAATTTTCCCGCCATTCCCGCCCCTCCAGACAGGCTGGCGCTGGCCATAGCAGCCATAGTCCTACAGATTCCCAGTACCCAGGGGTGGTGTTTTTTGGGGTGATCCCGGGGGAGCGACGGCACTTCCAGGGTGTCATTTTAAAGCTCTCGGTCCCCAGAATCTACAGTCCAAAAAGCATGATCCGTGGCTGGGGACCAGAATTATGTTGGTTTAAACGTCCACCTGGAAGTCCAAGGGAGCTCCCTTCAGGCAATCACCCCACCTCTGGCCCACCCTGAGAGGCAGCAAACCCCAGAAGAGCGGAGCTCTGGGACAAAGGGCCGCCAGAGCGACCAGGGGCAAAGTCAGCAGGTGTTCCAGGAGCCCGGCCAGCATGAGAGGAATTAGGCGGGTGTCCGTTGTGAGGCGGCCGGCCTGGAGTTCCAGGAGCCTAGCCAGCCTAGGAGGATTTTCCAGGTCATACATCAGCTCTTCACAAAACAAGCAAACAAAAGCTTCCAGAGATTGTGGTTGCTCTGAGGAGCCCAAAACCTGAGAAACAACAGTGGTGAGGTTGTAGGGGGGGGGGGGTTAGCCTTAGCTGTCTGGTATCCGTGACACCTCCCCCCTCCAGTTTGGCAGACCCGGCTAGACCCTTAACGGGTCGGCCTGGGGCTGTCCGACGGTGGCACTCCACTTCTCGGTTGCTGGGAGAGGTTATCCCATCTCTCCAGAGCTTGGGGCATCCTGGGGGGTTCCTGCAGGGATAGTCACATAAGGCAAAGTCCCGAACAAGTTTGCTAAGGCCGGCTCCCAAACAATTGCTGTCCCACAAGTTCCAGTGTCCTTAAGTTCCATGGCCACACTGCCTCTCTCTGTGACACTCTGTTTAGTACTGGCTGACCCACCCCAGACCAGAGGGGGAGGTAGCTCCTTGGTGGGGTAGGCAAAGCTCGGGTGCCCAAAAATGTGGCACCAACTATATAAGCTTTTATCCTCCTTGCCTAATGCAACTCCTGCCCCCGGTGAGAAATACTCTGGGGTAAGAAGAGAATAGAGACCCTGCCAAGCTACTGAGGGAAGAGACCGCCTGTCTCTTATTCCGAGAAGGCGATCTACCACTGGGGAGGGAGGTCTGCTACCTCCGCTCCATGGGAAACTGTGCTGCCGCTGGGGAGGGAGACCGGCTGTCTCTGCTCCCTGTACGGGGTTCTGCCGCTGGGGAGAGAGACCAACTGTCTCCTCTCCCAGGAAGGGGCTCTGCTTACGGGGAGGGAGGAAAACTACCTCCGCTCCCAGGGGATGGCTCTGCCGCTGGGGAGAGAGACCGACTGTCTCCTCTCCCGGAAAGGGGTTCTGCTGCTGGGGAGAGTTATCGACATCCATCTCTCCCTGCAAGGGGATCTCTGTAAGGGGAGGGAGACTGACTACCTCCACTCCCAGGGGATGGCTCTGCACTGGGGAGAGAGACCGACTGTCTCCTCCCCCTGTACCTGGCTCTGCTGTTGGGGAGAGAGAACGACTGTCTCCTCTCCCGGGAAGGGGTTCTGCTGCTGGGGAGAGTTATCAACATCCATCTCTCCCTGCAAAGGGTTCTCTGTAAGGGGAGGGAGAACGATTACCTCCACTCCCAGGGGATGGCTCTGCCGCTGGGGAGAGAGACCGACTGTCTCCTCTCCCTGCTCCTGGCTCTGCCGCTGGGGAGAGAAATCGAATGTCTCCTCTCCCGGGAAGGGGTTCTGTGTAAGGGGAGGGAGGATGCCTACCTCCTCTCCCTGGTTTCCTGGAGCTGTTACCGGTGCTGGGCAGAGGCTGGTGGCTCTCTGCCTTTACACAGAACCCCTTCCCGGGAGAGGAGACATTCGATTTCTCTCCCCAGCGGCAGAGCCAGGAGCAGGGAGAGGAGACAGTCGTTCTCTCTCCCCAGCGGCAGAGCCAGGAGCAGGGAGAGAAATCGAATGTCTCCTCTCCCGGGAAGGGGTTCTTTGTAAGGGCAGAGAGCCACCAGCCTCTGCCCAGCACCGGTAACAGCTCCAGGAAACCAGGGAGAGGAGGTAGGCGTCCTCCCTCCCCTTACACAGAACCCCTTCCCGGGAGAGGAGACATTCAATTTCTCTCCCCAGCGGCAGAGCCAGGAGCAGGGAGAGGAGACAGTCGGTCTCTCTCCCCAGCGGCAGAGCCATCCCCTGGGGAGAGAAATCGAATGTCTCCTCTACCGGGAAGGGGTTCTGTGTAAGGGGAGGGAGGACGCCTACCTCCTCTCCCTGTTTTCCTGGAGCTGTTACCGGTGCTGGGCAGAGGCTGGTGGCTCTCTGCCCTGTTGCCAGCGCTTCTGCTGGGGTGGCTCCCTTGTCCAAGTCTATAAGCTCGGGGCCAGGCTGCTGATCTGTATCTAGCAGCTCGTCGTCGCTTATGCTCTGTTGCCACTCATCTGAGGCCAGCCTCCATGATTCCCAGAGTGCGGCACCACAGCTCCGTGCAGACTCCGTGGCATGCTGCTGAACTCTTTCTAGCAGCCTCTTGTATGCCTTTTCCAGTTCCCATTCTTGGACAATAAGCGATGTCATATCGGATACCAGCCAGGGTACCCCTGAGAGATCCAACAGCTGCTCTTGGGAGAGGCAAATGTTCTTTACTCTCAGTGTCACCAAGCACTCAAATTCTGGGTCCTGTGACAATTTTTCCAATAGTAATCCAGGGCCGCCGAAGCCAAAGCCCTCTGTGGGGGGGGGGCAATCCTCGAGCCATGGCCGTTTTTGCATAGCAAGCCATCGGAGGGCCCGGTAGCCGTCCTCCACCCACATCTCTGCCCGGACCAGTCCATCTAGTACCGATAGCCATTCCTCCATGGGCTGCTCTCCCATGAAAGGCACTCGCAAGTCCCACCGGACCCAGTACCTTTCATCATTTGTGGGGAGGACCTTTCCATCACAATCCATTTCTTGTTGAAGCCTTTCCCTCCATAGTTGCCGGCGGACAATGCTCCTCCAGTTCAGCTGGTCCAGTTCAGAACCAGGACCGTCCAGCTTGGTCAGTGCCTCCTGTACTCTCCTTAGGTACTCAGCTTCCATAGTTACTAGCTACTGTGGCCCTTCTCTGTAAGCAGGAATCGTGTGGAAGAAGCAGATCCCACCTCTGCCAACCAGTGTGATGGATACCCAGGATACCCCAACTGGGTAGCTCCGCCAAACGGGTTCTGCTTCCTCCCTGCCAACTGCAGCTATGTAGCTGGCAAGTGACCATAGCCTGTAGCCACCCCTGATGCCCTACAGCACCAGTACTCAGGGTCCCACCCTGTGGCAGACTCCGGCTACCCAGACTAGGTAGCTCTGCCAGAGTGTCCTTCCTCTGCCTGGAACAGGCTGCTATGTAGCCCAGGAAAGTGATTTTAGCAGCAGCCCACCCAAATAACTAGACAGACTAGCATTCAGGTGAAACAAGAACTTATTGTATTGAGAAACACACTCAGCTCTCGGTCCCCAGAATCTACAGTAAAAAAAGCGACATGATCCGTGGCTGGGGACCGGAGTTATGTTGGTTTAAACGTCCACCTGGAAGTCCAGGGAGAATAGGGGTTATAGGGGGAACCGGAACCCCCGGTTCCCAAGGGAGCTCCCTTCAGGCAATCACCCCACCTCTGGCCCACCCTGAGAGGCAGCAAACCCCAGAAGAGCGGAGCTCTGGGACAAAGGGCCACTGGAGCGACCAGGGGCAAAGTCAGTGGGTGTCCTGCTGTCCTGTGGCCAACCGGGAGTTCCAGGAGCCCGGCCAGCCTGAGAGGAGTTAGGCGGGTGTCCGTTGTGAGGCGGCCGACCGGGAGTTCCAGGAGCCCGGCCAGCCTAGGAGGGTTTTCCTGGTCATACACCAGCTCTTCAGAAAACAAGCAAACAAAAGCTTCCAGAGATTGTGGTTGCTCTGAGGAGCCCAACACCACTGAGAAACAACAGGGGTGAGGTTATAGGGGGGTGGGGGTAGCCTTAGCTGTCTGGTATCTGTGACAACATGTATATGACAAAAATGCTTCTATTCAAAATTGAAATACATCCATGTGGATTCCAATTTTAGCTGGAATGCTCCTTTTTATAAATCTACCTCATGTATGTATGATAAAGGGATTGTGTTTGTTAGCCAGATCTTACACTTGTTTTGGTATCATGTGATACCTTGTGAGGATCAAAGTGTTTGTTTTTGTTGTTGTTTGTTTGTTATGTAGACTCTGTATAACCTAACATGTCATAAAGTTACGTTTAGATTCTAGTGTAAGCAGTGTTCATGGTGCTGGTGTAGGTGTACGCATGTCACTTTAAAGGGACAGGAAACCCCAATATTTTCTTTGATAATTTAGATAGAACATACAATTCTTAAGAAACTTTCCAATTTACTTCTATTATCAAATTTGCTTTATTCTCTTGTTATACTTTGCTGAATCAACAACATTCCACTACTGCAGCTAGCTAAACACATATGTTAGCCAATCACAAGAGACAAAAGTATGCAGGCACCAATCAGCAGCAGCTCCCACTAGTGTAGGATATGTATGTATTCATTTTCAACAAGGGATACTAAGAGAACAAAGCACATTTGAAAATCGAAGTGAATTTAAAAGTGTAATAAAATGACATGCTCTTTCTGAATCATGCAAGTTTAATTTTGACTTTTCTATTCCTTTAACTCATATACAAACATAAATGAGAAGGCAGACTTGGCCACAAAGGGTGATATCTTCCAGGGTCAAAAATGACAAAACAAGGCAGGTTTTTTCTTACAGATAACGTGGCTTTATTGATATTGTGCTTATACAGAATGATCTTACAGTAGAAAAAAATGGTTTAGTAAAAATGTGTTCTTGAACCAAATTTAAAAGCTGAGATTACGACTTCAGGAAACTCCAACTAAAAAGAGATTTGTTACTGTCACCAGTTTCTTAAACACTTTGTTAAAGAATGTTTTTGGCATAAAACTATTGAGACATAGAATATTCATTCAGTGTGGAAGCAGCACACTATCAAATTTGTCTGTGCTTCCCAAAACTGCTGCTTATAATACTTCTTACAGACGGCACTTAAAGGGACATTCTAGTCTAAATTGGAATCTGCATGGATGTATTTCAGTTTTGAATAGAATCATTTTTGTAATTTACACGTATTAGAAAAAATGCTTCTAATAAAAGCTATAGCTGTTTCAAATGTGTATTTAAAGGGACACTGAACAAAAAAATTATTTTGTGATTCAGATAGAGCATGAAATTTTAAACAACTTTACAATTTACTCTTATTATCAAATTTTCTTCATTCTCTTGGTATCTTTATTTGAAATGCAAGAATGTAAGTTTAGATGCCGGCCCATTTTTGGTGAACAACCTGGGTTGTTCTTGCTGATTGGTGGATAAATTGATCCACCAATAAAAAAGTGCTGTTCAGAGTTCTAAACCAAAAAAAAAACTTAGATGCCTTCTTTTTCAAATAAAGATAGCAAGAGAATGAAGAAAAAATGATAATACTAGTAAATTAGAAAGTTGCATAAAATTGCATGCTCTATCTGAATCACGAAAGAAAAATTTGGGTTCAGTGTCCCTTTAAGGGGCCGCCCCATTTTAGGTTCAGCACCTGGGTACTGCTTGTTCATTGGTGACTAAATGCCACCAATCAGCAAGCGCTACCCAGGTGCTTTTATATCCCTGTAACAATGCATATAGTATAACAACTTTGTAATATACTTTCAGGATTTATTTTGCCCCTTTTCTTCTAAGTCTGAAAATCGTGGACTCTAAAAGAGAAGATGACAAGCTTCAGAAACGTAACCCTGCAACATATCTGCCTCTAATATATAACAAAGTAGCTGGGGAAGGGCAGGGTAATAATTTGCAATATTATAACATTTTCTGTTATTTATAAATGTTACTTAAAGGGACAGTCTACTTCCGAATAATTATTGTTTAAAAAGATAGATAATCCCTTTATTACCCATTCCTCAGTTTTGCATAACCAGCACTGTTATATAAATACACTTTTTACCGCTGTGATTACCTTGTATCTAAGCCTCTGCAGACTGCCCTCTTATTTCAGTTCTTTTGACAAACTTGCATATTAGGCAATCACTGCATATGAGCCTACCTAGGTTTAGCTTTCAACAAAAAATACCAAGAGATCAAAGAAAATTTGATGATAAAAGTAAATTGAAAAGTGGTTTAAAATTGCATGCCCTATCTGAATCCTGAAAGATTAATTTTGACTAGACATTCCCTTTAAGATAAGCAAAGCACAAATGAATTGCATAATTTAACATAAACTAATCTGTGCAATAAACATAAATAAAAATTGTGTTTCTTGTCCCTTTAAGTTCCGATTGATTACTCCTAATAAGGAAAGAGGTGGATTGAGTTTGACCTTTGAAAAACAATGACGGCAAACAAGGTGATAATCTGTTCTAATAGTGTTCAGACTCTACTGGTTTCTTTCTATATTGGATGACTGCAGAGAAATGTTAGAATTAAGTCCCTTTAAGGTGGCAAAAAAAGGACCTTGGTTTAGGGGTGAGATGGTCGTGGGGTGTAAATAAAGGCTAAGGGGTAGATTTACCAAGCAGCGGATGCTGCTATCTAAACTCGTACTTTCCGGCTCGCCGTAAATGTCAGTTAAAAAGCAGCAGTCATAAGACCGTTGCTCCTTAACCCATGCGCCACCTCTGAGGTGGCAGACAGCAATCAGCCTGATCGAATATGATCGGGTTTATTGGCGGCCGATTGGCCAAGAATGTGCAGGGGGCGGTATTGCACCAGCTGTCGGCATTTATCGATGTGCGGCGGACATGATCCGCTACAGCAGATCATGTCCGCCTGCACATTGGTAAATCTACCCCTTAGAATTATCAAATGTTAGCATGTTTTTTTTTTTATTGATTTGAGAAATCTGGCGGTTTTATATATATATATGTATATATATATATATATATATATATATATATATATATATATATATATATACATACATACATGTGTTAGTCCATAAGACCACCATACAATTGTTTATCTACCAGACATTCCAACATTATTTGTTTGTTTTAAGGACCGATGAGTAATCTGCTTGTGCAAAGAAAACAAACTACATGCCTAAAGCTCGGTATCTTGTCTAGATTTACAAACAAGCATTTTCCCAGGCTACATGCAATACCATCTCACTGTTTCCAGAGCCACAACTAGGTCTCACAGATAGGAAATAAAACAGTCATGGTGCTTGGTTATACATTTAATGATCTTATTTTGAAAAAATGCAAACACTACTTATCAATAGCTGTTTATAAACAAGGTTCTATTCAAGAATTTTGCTCCAACGGCAACATTACAGGTTTTATAATATCAGAAGTGTAAAGTATTCATTCAAACAACTCTGCCATGGACAAAATATGGACACAAGAATGTCACCTGTGTATCAAACTGCTGTTTACCTTCATTGCTTACTAGACAGGGCTAATATGCAAAGGGTTAACCCTAAAACAAACCCTAATTCAAAATAATAAACAGCTTTCTGCAACCCAACATCTTGCAGCATAAACTCATGGGCATTGTGCTCTTGTATATGCAAGATCTATGTCCGTGACTTTTTTGTTGCAAAACCGAGATAAGATAAACAAAATAATGTAGAATATCAATGGTTATAAAGATTTTGCTTTTAACAAGAGATGTCTGCTCTGCTAGACTCTTTCTCTTAAAGGGATAGTAAACACCAAAATGTTTATTGTTTAAAAAGATAGATAATCCCTTTATTTACCATTCCCCAGTATTGCATAACCAAAACTGTTATAGAAATATAATGTTTACCTTTGTAATTACCTTGTATCTAAGCTTCTGCTGACTGCCTCCTTATCTCAGATCTTTTGACAGACTTGCATTTCAGGCAATTAGTGCTGACTCTTAAATAACTCCACATGCATGAGTGCAATGTTATCTTTATGAAACACATTAACTAACGCCCTCTAGATGTGAAAAATCTGTCAAATGCATTTAGAGAAAAGGTGGCCTTCAAGGGCTTAGAAATTAGCATATGAACCTACCTAGGTTTAGCTTTCAACTAAGAATAACAAAAGAACAAAGCAAATTTGATGATAAAAGTAAATGAGAATGTTGTTTAAAATTACATGCCCTGTCTGAATCATGAAAGTTTAATTCTGACTTTACTATCCCTTTAACAGCTTAAATCTCTCCATATCTGAGAAAGCATAAGACAAAAACACAACTTTCAAAGGCCTTTTTCATTTACTTGTCTTTGCAATTGTATTTATTTTCTATGTATTAAAGGGACCTAAAACACGTTGGGATAGAGACAAAATATAATAATATGTACTTTAATTACTTTACCTGCAAATTTAAACTGCAATGTCTCGCCATTAACTCTTTCTTTTTAGTTTCTGAATTATAAAGCTCTAACTCCCCCCACACAATTCCTTTTATGGCTGTATCTAGGTTTATTGTTCTTTTGGTAGAATACAAAAGTGAATAGGGATTATATGCTGGAGCAGGCCTAGAAGCTGTGAACTCAGTTGAAATACAATGCCTGTGTCTAAACACTGATAAGGGGGGTGGAGTTAGCTGCTCCAGGCAGCTTAACTATGTGATTCATATTTTTTTAGCCAAACTATTTTAAATTAATTAGCCCTTTTAGTATATGCACAAATCTCAACCTGTTTTATGGCTTTATGGTTTGGTTAGGGCTGAGTAGAGCAACATAGTTACATGGAAAAACATTATAAAGTTCACTTGAGGCTTTCTCGTGAGGCTTTTACCTTTTGTATGATAATTGGATTTCAATTTAAAACCTGTAACAAATCAAATGTCTACACTCTAACTCAATATTTCCTGAGCTTCTATCTCAAACCACCAATGGATTCTCTACCATATACTTCAAGATGTCTCACTGAAACCTGTAAACTCAACAGTTACAAAACTGATCTAATTGTCGTTCAACCCAGTAATGTGCCAACAGCACCAGTCATGCCAACTTCACTTACTGAACACTAAGAAAATCTGACATTCCTCAATGGTTGGGGGGGGGTTTAAGGAGCAGAAACAGCTTGTTTCAATTGCAAAAATGAACCTAAAGGAATCTACAATACACTAAATACTCTGCAGCTGGTATAACAAGCCTTTGAGAGCACAATAGGAAAACAATTTTACAGTACACTGTTCCTTTAATTAAATCTCTAAATATTTGGCTGACGGAGAAGGTCGTAATACAATACATTGCTGGCCAATCTGACAACTAATGGTTAATCCCCCCCCCCAAAAAAAAGAAACATACATATTGGAAATGTGGGGGTATAAAGTAATTTAAACTTCTAGTAATAATGAAAGGATTGATTGTCATTTTGTTATCTGTCACATCTATAAAAGGGTATTTAAAAATGATGTTTATCTTTTATTTTTTTAAAGAGATATTTCTGTTATGAACTATTTTTTTCATGCTTGTGGGAGTGTGTCTTGTCCTACAACAGAGCTTAGTGAGTTTCCCTCATCAAGCAGTAAGCAATTTATCCTTAGTGACTAATTAAACAAACATGTATTTCCTGTTAGTTTGAATGCCAATTTAAAACAGCTTTTACATGACTATCTGCAATGTATTATTAAAAATAAATGTTTAATAACTAATCTAGAAAATGTTTGAAGTTAATGTTTCTCTATCACAGGACGTAAAGACCACATTGGATGCAGAGATTTGATACCAGCTACATAACAATGCGGAGCGGTAACATTTAGTTGTAGAAGACACAATTCTTATTAATCCCTCGAGTACAAACATCATGCAAGGTTGTATTGCATCTCATCTCCTATCTGAGCAATCATTTCCCATATAATGTATGTTTATTCCCAGAAAATATGCCACTATTAACAATGAACTGCCTGAAGCTGCAAAAATTGAACCAAGTCAACCTTACAGTTTGCAAATAAGGCAAATGATTATAGGAACTAGATGTCATTTGTCTGTTGCAATGATACATTTATTCGTTTCTCATAGCTAAAATCTAGATGTGTTGTTATCCAAAAAAATAAAAATAAATGGAGTCTTTACCCTTCAAAGCCCTGAGAGTGCCAGAGTTTGATATTGGCCAAGCTGTCAAGTGATGAAAGGGTTAAGACAGCTAAAAACACAGATCCTATGAGGCAGCTTTCAGTCTGAATGTTGTCATGCACAGATGCATTTAATTCCAGTGGCAAATACCTAATGGTAGAACATAAGATTCGAAGTTGTAATTAAGAAAGTGGGGAAGATAACCTTACCCATGGAAGAGTAATTAATGCTCTTCGAAATAGGATCCTATCTCTGAGAAATGCCACAAATAAAGCTCTCTGTTCAATATAACCAACCTCAGCGAGTAGCGTAGACTCGTTATCAAGGACAAAACTGCTATAGACTGGGAGATCAGTAAATGACAGGCTGCTGTTCAACTCCATTAGCCGCTATGTAATAGGCGCACATTCACTAGCATACGACCTGTGAAAAATCTCAGATCTCTTTAAATCTTTGAATTGGATTGCTGCATTAATTCTTAAGAACTGCAATTTCTCAAGCAAGTCAAATTACCCTCATTAAAGGTGGCAAGACTGCCTCTGCAATAAGCTGAAAAAGAGGTGTTCTACACACAACTGCTTTTTTTTTCTGTATTGAAGCCCTTCAAAACAATATAAAAGTTCAGAGGCAGATCTGACAATATATTTGTTAGATCGGTTAAAGGGACAGTCAACACCGAAATTGTTATTGTTTAAAAAGATAGATAATGCCATTACTATAGTATTCACCAGCTTTGAACAACCAACATGGTTATATTAATATACTTTATAACCTTTAAACTTCTAAATGTCTGCCTGTTTCTAAGCCACTAAAGACAGCCTCTTATCACATGCTATTTTTATTAGCGTTTCACAACAGGGGAATGCTAGTTCATGTGAGCCATAAAGATAACATTGTGCTCATACCCGTGGGTTGTGGCAGACACTGCACTAATTGGCTAAAATGCAAGTCAATAGATAATAAATAAAAAGTCATGTGATCAGGGGCTGTCAGAAAAGGCTTAGATACAAGGTAATCACAGAGGTAAAACGTTTATTAAAATAACCGTGTTGGCTGTGCAAAACAGGGGGATGGGTAATAAAGGGATTTTATATCTATAAACAATAAAAAAAAATTGAGTTGACTGTCCCTTTAATTTCCTCTGAGTGCAAGGGCATCCTCCATAATTTCTTTGGGGGGGCAAAATATGAAATTGCCCTGCACAAAATATCAGTGCCAATGTTTGCAGCAGGAGAGAGACGATTATTGTACTTTCATGTTCCACAGCATTTTAAAAATAATTACATTTCATGCACCTCCCTCCTCTAATCAGCCATTTTGGAACCTAAGTTACACTGTAGGTATCTGAAGGAGAGTTTCTGCACATGTGCAAACATCAGCTTCGGAATGTAGTGAAAAATAGATTTCAAAATGGCGATACCCATGACTAGAGGGAGGCGGGGAATAACCTGAATAGTACTGCCTTTAAACTAAAAGAACATGAAAGTGAAAAGTATATCTTTGTGGTTCAGACAAGAGACTTTTCAATACTATTATCAAATGTACTTTGTTCTTTTTTATCCTTTGCTGAAAAGCATACATAGGTAGGCCCAGGAGCAGCCATGCATTACTAGGAGCTAGCTAGTGATTGGTGCTTTTACATGTCTCTTGCCATTGGCTCGGTAAATGTAACCAGCTAGGTCACAGTAGTGCATTGTTGCTCTGGAGTTGCCTTTAGCTATGCAGGGGTTAAACACATAATATATGAGCACCTGTGCAATTGTAAAAATACTCTTAATACACATTTATGTGTCTTTAATATAATTGCAGCATGTTTTCTGTTAAGAATCCTTAAAGGGATAGGAAAGTCAAAATTAAACTTGCATGATTCAGAAAGAGCATGTGAATTTAAGACACTTTGAAATTTTCTTCTGTTTTCAAATGTGCTTTGTTCTCTTGTTATCCCTTGTTGAAAACTAATTTGCACATATCCTACACAAGTGGGAGCTAGTTGCTGATTGGTGCCTGCACACATTTGTCTCTTGTGATTGGCTGACTAGATGTGTTCAGCTAGCTGCCAATAGTGCAATGGTATTCCTTCAGCAAAGGATAACAAGAGAATGAAGCACATTTGATAATAGAAGTAAATTAGAAAGTTGTTTAAAATTGTATGTTCTATATAAATCATGAAAGAAAATGTTGGCGTTTTCTATCCCTTTAACCTGGAGTCTACTAGTTACACACCCCCTGGTTCAAACAATTTCTCACAATGTGTGGACAACCTGCTGTTATATATTTTTTAAAGAAGGACAAAAAAGATAGGAAATGTATGAACCTCCTGGAACTGCAAATTAAGGGCTGCATATAAATGTATAGCTATTAAACATATAGTATTAATATATTTTCTAAAAATGTCCCTTGGCACAGGGTCTAGGGTTGCCACTTCGGCCATGTTTTCCTGGACACTTATGAGTTACACATGCTGCAGGGTATGTATTGTGCTGTTCATCAGCACTATTCATGTAATGTCCAGAGGCACAATAAATGTTCTGCCCTGCTTACCCTGCAGCATGTGTAACTCATAAGTGTCCAGGAAAACAGGGCCGGATTTAGAAAATGTTGCAGGATACCCTTTGTCTTGAGTTGTGGTTACCAATCAGAAGCCCCCAAAGAACACATTTTGAATGCCGCTTCCGACTGTGGCCACAGAAAGCACACATTCTTAGTTCTGATTTTTTTTTTTACTGGGGGCCACAAAAACAAAATTTATGCTTACCTGATAAATTTATTTCATTTTTGACACGATGAGTCCACGGATTATCTAATTACTATTGGGAATATCACTCCTGCCCAGCAGGAGGCGGCAAAGAGCACCACAGCCAAGCTGTTAAATATCACCTTCCTTCCCTCCCACTCCAGTCATTCGACCAAAGTAAAAGAGAGAAAGGAAGTAACAAGGTGCAGAGGTGTCTGAAGTTTATAACAAACCAACAACCTGTCTATAAAACAGGGCGGGCCGTGGACTCATTGTGTCAAAAAATAAATACATTTATCAGGTAAGCATAAATTTTATTTTTAATGACACGATGAGTCCACAGATCATCTAATAACTATTGGGAATCAATACCCAAGCTAGAGTACACAGATGATAATGGAGGGACAAGACAGGTAACCTAAACGTAAGGCACCAGTGCTTGAAGAAACAAGTTGCAGCTTTGCAAATCCGTTCCACAGAAGCTTCATTTTTAAATGCCCATGAGGAAGACACAGCCCTCGTGGAATGAGCCGTAATTCTCTCTGGAGGATGCTGCCCAGCAGATTCATAGGCAAAACGAATGATACTCTTCAGCCAAAAGGAAAGAGAAGTAGCCGTAGCTTTCTGTCCCTTACGTTTTCCTGAGAAAACCACAAACAAAGCAGAAGGCTAACAAAAATCCTTAGTCGCCTGGAAGTAGAATTTTAGAGCACGAACCACGTCTACATTGTGCAGAAGCCGTTCCTTCTGAGAAGAAGGATTAGGACACAATGAAGGAACCACAATCTCCTGATTAATGTTCCGATCAGAAACTACTTTAGGGAGAAACCCTAACCTTGTAAGTAACACTACCTTATCCGAATGAAAAATAAGGTAAGGTGACTCATACTGTAATGCCAAGAGCTCTGATACTCTACGAGCAGATGAAATAGCAACCAGAAACAAAACTTTTCAAGATAACAATTTAATATCTAAGGAATGCATAGGTTCAAACGGAGCCCCCTGAAGAACCTTAAGAACTAAATTAAGACTCAAGGGAGGAGTAACTGGTTTGAACACAGGCCTGATCCTGACCAAGGCCTCACAAAATGATTGTACGTCTGGAACATCCGCCAGACGTTTATGTAACAAAATAGACAAGGCAGAAATTTGACCCTTTAGGGAACTAGCCGATAATCCTTTCTCCAAACCTTCTTGGAGAAAAGACAGAATTCTAGGAATCCTAACTCTGCTCCAAGAGAAGCCCTTGGATTCACACCAATACAGATATTTATGCCATATCTTGTGGTAAATCTTTCTAGTTACAGGTTTACGTTCTTTTTTTTTTTTTTTTTCAATGACTCGAGGAAGAAGAGCGAATGGAGGAAATAGGTATGCAAAACTGAAATTCCAAGGTACCGACAGGGCGTCTATCAATACCGCCTGAGGGTCCCTTGACCTCGATCCGTACCTCGGAAGCTTGACATTCTGTCGAGATGCCATGAGATCCAATTCCGGCTGACCCCATTTGAGAATCAGACTGGAAAACACTTCCGGATGGAGTTCCCACTCCCCCGGGTGAAAGGTCTGTCTGCTCCCAGTTGTCCACCCCTGGGATGTGGATCGCCGACAGGCAGCAAGAGTGGGTCTCCGCCCACCGAATTATCTTGGCTACCTCTGTCACCGAATTATCTTGGCTACCTCTGTCATTGCTAAGGAACTCCTCGTTCCTCCCTGATGATTTATGTAAGCCACTGAAGTTATGTTGTCCGACTGGAACCTGATAAACTGAGCCGAGGCTAACTGGGGCCAGGCCAGAAGAGCATTGAAGATCGCTCTCAGCTCCAGAATGTTTATAGGCAGAGCATACTCTGACTGAGTCGAAACTCCCTGAGCCTTTAGGGAGCCCCAGACTGCTCCCCATCCTAAAAGGCTGGCGTCTGTTGTCACAATTACCCAAGAGGGTCTGCAAAAGCAGGTTCCCTGGGAGAGATGATCCTGAGACAACCACCATTGAAGATAATTCCTTGTCTCCTGCTCCAGAAGTATTCGTGGAGACAAATCCACATAATCTCCGTTCCATTGACTGAGCATGTTTAGCTGCAGAGGTCTGAGGTGGAAATGAGCGAACGGGATGATGTCCATTGCCGCCACCATCAGCCCGATTACCTCCATGCACTGAGCCCCAGATGGCCGAGGAGCGGACTGAAGCGACAGGCAAGAATCGAAAATCTTTGATTTCCTGAATTCTGTCAGAAAAATCTTCATTGATAGGGAATCTATTATGGTTCCCAAGAAAGTTACCCTTGTATTTGGAACCAAGGAGCTCTTTTCCAAATTTACCTTCCATCAGTGAGAGCGCAGGAAGGATAACAACATTTCCGTGTGGAACTTTGCTTGTTGAAAAGATGGTGCCTGGACCAGGATGTCGTCTAGATAGGGCGCCACTGCAATGCCCCGTAAACGAAGCACAGCCAACAGAGATCTCAGAACCTTTGAGAAAATTCTGGGAGCTGTGGCAAGACCGAAAGGAAGAGCCACGAATTGGAAGTGTTTGTCTAGAAAGGCAAACATTAGAAACTTGTGATGATCCCTGTGAATGGGAACATGCAGGTACGCGTCCTTTAAATCCACTGTTGTCATAAATTGAACCTCTTGGACCAAAGGGAGAATGGAACGAATAGTTTCCATCTTGAAGGACGGTACTCTGAGGAACTTGTTTAGGCTCTTGAGATCTAAAATTGGTCTGAAGGTTCCCTCTTTTTTGGGAACCATGAACAGATTGGAATAAAATCCCAGACCCCGTTCTTGCATCGGAACAGGAACTATCACTCCCAGATTAGAGAGGTCCTGTACACAATGTAAGAACACCTCTCTTTTTGTCTGGTCTACAGATAATCTTGAAAGCAGAAACCTGCCTCTGGGAGGAAAACTTTTGAACTCTAGTTTGTATCCCTGGGACACTATTTCTACTGCCCAGGGATCCTGAACATATCGAACCCAAGCCTGAGCGAAGAAGGAAAGTATGCCCCCTACAAGATCCAGTCCTACAAGTATGCCCTTCATGCTGTCTTTGATTCAATAGCAGGCTTCTTGGATTGTTTCTTATTCCAAGACTGATTGGGTCTCCAGGAAGGTTTAGACTGTTCCTGCTTGGAGGCAAAAGCGGAAGAATTTCCTTTGAAATTTCGAAAGGAACGAAAATTACTCTGATGTCCCTTTTGCTTTTTTCTCTTATCCTGAGGGAGATGACCCTTACCTCCCATAATATCCGAGATTATTTCCGTCAAGCCCGGTCCAAACAAGGTCTTCCCTTTGTAAGGAATCGCTAAAAGTTTAGACTTAGAAGATACATCCACAGACCAAGGTTTTAACCATAAGGCTCTGCGGGCTAGAACAGAGAAACCTGTAATCTTTGATAACCTGCAGGGAAGCATCCGTAATATAGGAATTAGCCAACTTAAGTGCTTTTATCCTATCCTGGATCTCGTCCATGGGAGTGTCTGTCCTAATAGCATCAGACAACGCATCAAACCAATATGCCTTTGCACTAGTGACGGTAGCAATGCACACAGCTGGTTGCCATTGTAAACCCTGGTGTACATACATCTTTTTAAGCAATCCCTCTAATTTTTTGTCCATAGGATCTTTAAAAGCACGACTATCCTCTATGGGTATAGTAGTTCTCTTGGCCAGGGTGGAAACAGCTCCTTCCACCTTGGGGACTGTTTGCCAAGCCTCCTTGACAGAGTCGGCTATGGGAAACATCTTTTTAAATATAGGAGATAGAGAAAAAGGGATACCCGGCCTCTCCCACTCCTTAGAAATGATCTCAGAAGCTCGGTATGGTACCGGAAAAACCTCTGTCGAGGAAGGTACCCCCAAATATTTGTTTAGCTTACTGGATATCTTTGGATTAACTACGACCATAGTGTCGCTGTCATCTAAAGTAGCTAAAACCTACTTAAGTAACAGACGGAGGTGTTCAAGCTTAAACCTGAAGGATAAAACTTCAGTATCAGCAGTAGGAATTACACTGTCAGAGTCTGAGATTTCACCCTCAGATGCTATCGAAGGATCCTCCTCCTAAGGCTTCTGGGAGGGAACATCCGAAATAGCAATACCTGCGTCAGTAACCTCAACTGAATGTTTACTTTTCCTCTTGCGCTTCCCCTGCAACATGGGAAAGGCAGATAATGCACCGGAAACCACAGAAAACATCAGAGAAGCGATGTCTTGCAGTGTAACTCCAGGGGGGAGTTAGAGAGGAAAAGCAGGGCACTGCATGTGTGGGCGATACAAGTTGGGACGCTTGAGGAGAAAGTTGTGGCATAAATTGAACATTGTCAGACTCCTGAACAGTATCCTCTTTGGAGAATGTTGGTTCAGAAAAAAGTCTATCCCTGTAATTTAAAGTTCTCTCAATGCATGAGGAACAGAAAGGGATTGGTGGTTCCACATTGGCATCAAAACACAAAGAACAAGTAACATTTTGCAAAGTTTCCTGGTCCATTCTGACTCACGAGTCCAAATTCAAATTTTTAAATAAAATTTACAGGAAAAAAGTGTTACTGTCACTTTAAATTTTAAATGGTAACCTTTTTATTTTTAATCTGCAGAAATGACAGTAAACAAATAATGCAGATCACCTCTACACCTCAGCAGATTAACTGAGGTGCCTACCTGCCTGATGACATTAGTCTTTTCTGAACAGAAACCGCTTTTTTTAGATAACGGAACTGGAACCCAGGGATGTCAGATGAAAGAAGCTGGACTCCGTTTCCAAACACGCATAAGATAAGCGCAATACGTATAATATCAAATGGAGCTACACTGTTTTCCCTTCCGTTCAGCAGGAAGTATAGGAAAAAAGGCGCGCAACGTGGGAGTCACAACAGTCTTCTCCCGGTCGGCATATTTTTATAGTGAAACCGCCGGGAGAATGGAACCACCAACATGCCTAATAAAATTTATAGCCCCAGTGCCTGCGTCGATTTGTCTACACAAAAAAGCCCAAACTCCCCATAGCCTTTGTATGTGTCTCATATTTTTTTTATTAATAAAGTATCTTCTTATTCTGAGTCTCTCATTCCCAGAAAGTAAAGTAAGCACTTACCTCCTCATCTGCCCGACAGAAAAGGCAGCTCCCAGGTTTGAGAGGTCCTCTCCCTCCCATGGACCTGTGAAAAGAGAGAATTGACTGAGTAATTTTGCTCAGGCTTTTAGTGTTAGGGCAGCAACAGTATATGGGAGGCGCAGTGAGAATTATGTCCCACAAGTTCCCATTGCTCTAAAGCCACCACTGCTCTACTGAAGAGACTGATATGGACTACGACTACACCCTAGAACAAAGAAGCACAATCTTGTACTACTTTTAAAATAATAAACTCTTGATTGAAGAAACTTTTTTAAAACCTAACTTTACCACCTCCTTGCTCGTGACGTAGGCAAAGAGAATGACTGGGGTGGGAGGGAAGGGAGGTGATATTTAACAGCTTGGTTGTGGTGCTCTTTGCCGCCTCCTGCTGGGCAGGAGTGATATTCCTAATAGTAATTAGATGATCCGTGGACTCATCGTGTCATTAAAAAGAAAACAAGTTTGAAGAGCCATATATGGTCCATTGGCCGTCTGTTGGCCATTTCTGACCTAAATAAATAAAATATTTGCACTTCAAATCAATCCAGTTACCATTAACCCATTTTTTTTTTTTTGCCAAGGAGGAATTGAATGTGTTGAGCAGCTATAAATTGCAGCCTTCTTTATTGAATTTGTTTCCAGCCAGACAACAGGAAATTACAATTATAATACATAATGGCATCTTCCTGTGTCAAGCAAAATGTTTTATAATCTGTGGTCCCTTATGAAGGGAAACCTTTTAAAAGGTCATCAAAGTAATTTAATCTGTACACAAAATAAATACTCTATAAATATGAAATAGAAATAAATATTTTATGAGCATTTACACCGGTCATTATGTAAGCAAAACATGGAGGGTTTTGCTATTTCACAGTAAGCCTGGGATACACCCCTTGAAAACTGTCAAATATGTTTACCTAGGCTTTTTTGCTGTGGCCAATCAAGGACCAGATGTAAATGAGCTATTGCAAGACACTGTGTAGCATGGGTCATGCATTTTGTACTGGAGCCTTTGGGGCCTATTTATCAAAGGTCTTGCGGACCTGATCCGACAATGCGGATCAGGTCCGCAAGACCTCGCTGAATGCGGAGAGCAATACGCTCTCCGTATTCAGAATTGCACCAGCAGCTCACAAGAGCTGCTGGTGCAACGCCGCCCCCTGCAGACTTGCGGCCAATCAGCCGCCAGCAGGGAGATGTCAATCTCGAGTACGATCAGGTTGAATTCCGGTGATTCCTGTCCGCCTCACCAGAGCAGGCAGACAGGGTTATGGAGTAGCGGTCTTTGTGACCGCTGCTTCATAACTGCTGTTTCTGGCAAGTCTGAAGACTCGCCAGAAACACGGACTCACAAACTCCGTTCTGAGCTTGATAAATGGGCCCCTTGCTTTGTGTGAGTGCAGGAAAAAGCACAATTTACAAAGATAAATTGCTAGCAAAACAGACATCAAAAAAATGAATGTATGCTGTATTTATTGCCAAGCCTTATTAAACAGTGTAAGAGTGGTATTAATTTTAAGTTTAATGTCACTTTCAGGTTTAAAAACAATCTAATCTACCATACGAAGAAATGTTTAGTCCAAAACTCTATATCTGCACATATGCAGCAACTCTCCTTCAGATGTCTGCAGTGGAACCTAGGTGACAAAATGGCGGCACCCACAATTAGAGGGAAAAGCATGTCATGTATTTAACGTCCCTTTAACACTTTCATTTTCCTGGCCCAGTTTACAAGCTTTTGCAAATCAAGTATACACCTCTTGAAAAGCCTGGTGGAATCCATGTTCCTGGTCTCTTTTGCTGTGACCAATTGGGTTGTAGATGTGACTGGGCATGTTACCAGAGCCAACCAATCACTGTTTAGAATAGTGTAAGCTATAGCTTTTACAATTATGTTTTGCTTTCTCTATTTAAGCATATTATATGGAGATTAAATGTTGAGTTTGATGTCCCTTTAAGTAATTTATGCCAGTATTTATGATTATGTTTTGCAAATAATATCATAAGTCATTGAAATGGCCAGTAGAGATTTGTGTTTAGTACATTAGTTCACTTAAGAGTATGACAAAACCGCCATGGAGGTTGCGGCGTCCAGCCTCGAGTGTTAATTAGTCTGTAGTTTATCAATTAAACATGTAACTACGCTAACATTCATTTTATAGCCAAAGGTCTCACAAATTGTTGCAATATTTCTCTCATTAACAAGAGATCTGCTGGCTAACGCTGCTCAAAATATTGCTGAGATAGACACATTGCTGGCCAATTAATAACAAATATTTTGTTGTTTTAAGCTGCACTTGCAATAATGTGAGTTTGTGTTCTAATTTCTAAAACATGTTAAACCGACACCGATGAAATATTTGGCATTGCTAAACTGAAACTTCACTATTAATTTTCCACTTGACGCTCTCCTGAACTTTTGCTTTTTAATAGGGATTGCGAATTGTCATCACAAAGAAAATAGTGCCAAGCAAAGAATCTTGCAAACAGCTTGCCACCACTGGAAGGGTCCTTATTCTGTACATTGTTGTTATTGACCCGCTGTCTGATAGGAAGAATAGGTGTGATATATACAAATTTAACCATCTGTCCTACGCAGAATATATCCTAATTGCATCTAACACCAACATACTCATTTTATAAATAAATATGTAAACTAGTCATAGTAATTACCAGTCAGAGCAAAATATAACAGATTCACAAATTTTGTGTGTATAGATAGACAGACAGATGGACAGACAGACAGACATGTAGACAGACAGATAAAAATCAGTTTATGCTTTGCTCAAGTATATGATTACATACTAAAACACAGTTGTAGATTTTTTAAATTTAATGGACTGTCTGCATTACCTTTATTTCTCTGCAGAGCTAGACAGGGGTACAAATATACAAGTCAGGAACAGGCAGGCTAGTGCATAAGGATTACAGGGTCCTTTTTCTAGAGATCAATCATTCTCAACCAGGGTTTTCAGCTAACAGAAGCATACAGAAAGTGAAGCGATCTACCAGAGACAAAAAACAGCCCAGTAGCTTATTCTATGGTGAGTAACCCCTGCTACTGAGCTGTTGTTCGTTCTTGGTAGAGCCCTTCTCTTTCAGTAGGCATTTGAATTATGACCCTGGGGAAGTCTCCCTAAGGGTGATGGGGGAAAACAGACGTAGACTTCTTGCCTAATGTGCTTAGAGTAATATGGCTGCACCTCACTGATGAGACCCAAAGAATTCCGAAACAATCATCTGGGGTTGCCATGTTCCTTGTTCAGAGAATTGCTTGGTATTTCGGAGGTTTGACTGACCTTACTAGGTGGGATCAGACTGATATACTTCAGGAAAGTTGTCCTTTGTGAAAAGCACAATTAAGCTAAAACAGGATGCTCCTAGGTGGTAACTCGCCATAGAACAAGCTACTGAGGTGTTGTTCATTCTTAGTAGAGCGCTTCTCTTTCTGTATGCATTTTCAGCTAACAGGGTCTCATAGTATTAGGACAAAGGGTGCAAAAATAATAAACTTATACCGTAGACTTCTGATCAGTGTATATGCCCAGTGCATGCAGAGGGATCTGTGAAGCCTTGGGGGCTGATGTGGGTCAGATTTGGGTGTGTGGTCTATTAAGAGATGGAATCTACTCTTATGGATTAAAAACATTGCAATATTAATTAACTTTAACTGTCCAAAGGAGGGCTACTAAATGGTACATGGTCTAAAATATAAAACCTACAAAAAAAGACTCTTAACTAAATATTTATAGTTTGGAGGAGAGAAGGGAAAGAGGTGACATGATAAAAACTTTCAAATATATTAAGGAATATTAATGTAATGTAATGTAATATGGATAGACTTCATAAGACATGCATAAGGCTATCCTAAGAAAACAGTAACATGTAATATGGATAGACTTGATGGGACATGCATAAGGCTATCCTAAGAAAATGGTAACATGTAATAAGGATAGACTTGATGGTACATGCATAAGGCTATCCTAAGAAAACGGTAACATGTAATATGGGTAGAGTTGATGGGACATGCATAAGGCTATCCTAAGAAAACGGTAACATGTAATATGAGTAGAGTTGATAGGACATGCATAAGGCTATCCTAAGAAAACAGTAACATGTAATATGGATAAACTTGATGGTACATGCATAAGGCTATCCTAAGAAAACGGTAACATGTAATATGGGTAGAGTTGATGGGACATGAATAAGGCTATCCTAAGAAAACGGTAACATGTAATATGGGTAGAGTTGATAGGACATGCATAAGGCTATCCTAAGAAAACAGTAAACATGTAATATGGATAGACTTGATGGTACATCCATAAGGCTATCATAAGAAAACGGTAACATGTAATATGGGTAGAGTTGATGGAACATGCATAAGGCTATCCTAAGAAAACAGTAACATGTAATATGGGTAGAGTTGATGGGACATGCATAAGGCTATCCTAAGAAAACAGTAACATGTAATATGGGTAGACTTGATGGGACATGCATAAGGCTATCCTAAGAAAACAGTAACATGTAATATGGGTAGAGATGATGGGACATGCATAAGGCTATCCTAAGAAAACTGTAACGTGTAATATGTGTAGACTTGATGGGACATGTATAAGGCTATCCTAAGAAAACAGTAACATGTAATATGTATAAGGCTATCCTAAGAAAACAGTAACATGTAATATGTGTAGAGTTGATAGGACATGCATAAGGCTATCCTAAGAAAACAGTAACATGTAATATGGATAGACTTGATGGTACATGTATAAGGCTATCCTAAGAAAACGGTAACATGTAATATGGGTAGAGTTGATGGGACATGCATAAGGCTATACTAAGAAAACTGTAACATGTAATATGGGTAGACTCAATGGCTCTTTTTGGTTCTTATCTACTGTCAAGTTCTATGTTTCTAACTTATCAAGCAGGAATTTTGCTATGCACAACAAGCATAGCCTGCATTTCATTAAACAAATAAAACATTTTGCAACTATTTGCAGGCTACATTAACAGTAAATACATCAAAGATCCTGACAAACAAGTCAGAGGCAATTTTTTTTTTTTTATGAGCAAACGTTCTTGCCTGGAATTTAAAGAGCCAGTATTTTATTGCTGAACATTTATTTAACATTTTGCTCTAACCCTAAAGCATCTGTTTGAAATATGTAGTAGACAATTGCTTTTTTGGCTTGGAATCAGGTGCATAAAATAAAGGACAAACAGACTACTGTGTATAAGCGCTGTTTCAACTGTGAAAATTTTATGAACTCTGTTGCAGGGAGAATGTTGCTGCCTGATTTCCAATCCCCACAGAATCATCAAGGAATTTAGTTATTTATTAATTTGGGTGGTCATGCAAGAGATGGATTTGTTGAGACTTGTCTGGGATATAAAACCTCACATTTCAAGAGAGAGAAAGAGAGAGAGGAGGGGAGAAATAAATGAGTTCTGTTTAGCTCGTCATTCATATGTGTAAAATTCCAAGATAAATACCAGCTTTGTGCGTAAATATATCAGTCTTGTCAAAAAACTGTGGCCAAAAAAAACAAGTCCCACAGTAAAAGGGGCAAACTATCAGCAAAGCCATAAGGCATTTCAAGTTTTGCTTTATTTCTAATTCTGCAATTAGTTGTTAAATGGTAGATACTTTATGTGGAGTCTGTGAATAATTTCAAGATGCGATCTGTGAATGTGCAGCATGAAATCGGAATAGTAAAAAGGCGCAACTGCTCTTAGCTGGGTATTTATAAAAAGATGTACAAACATCAATAAAAATAACTATAATAGTGTGTAGATGATCTCAGATCTAAATCCCAAAATATGCTAACCTCAATAAGTTAAGGTCACCAAGTGTTCAGTATTCCAACCATCTGTCCAGTAAAATCTAAATAAAATAACTGGGCACTGAGTAAGTTTGATTTCAGGGCTGATTTGGGTCTATAATTGTCAGGAGCTGCAGGGGCATAGCTCTGAGCTGGTCTGGTATATGTTGTTGAAAATGGCTGTAAGTGAATGGGGGTCTAAACTGATTTGGATATGTAACTGGCCTGATGGCATGTTTAATTGGAGCCAATCATGTACTTTGCTGAAGGGACATAGGTGGAGGGGTGTTGCAGGGGCTGATATGGGCATTTAATTGAGAAAATTTTTTTGGGGGGTCAGATCTGAGGTTAGCTGTGGGCACATAACTGGAAAATGCTGCAAGGCTTTGGTGTATAAGGTTAGCTGTGGGCACATAACTGACACATGCTGCATGGCTTTGGTGTATAAGGTTAGCTGTGGGCACATAACTGACACATGCTGCAAGGCTTTGGTGTATAAGGTTAGCTGTGGGCACATAACTGACACATGCTGCAAGGCTTTGGTGTATAAGGTTAGCTGTGGGCACATAACTTACACATGCTGCAAGGCTTTGGTGTATAAGGTTAGCTGTGGGCACATAACTGACACATGCTGCAAGGCTTTGGTGTATAAGGTTAGCTGTGGGCACATAACTGACACATGCTGCAAGGCTTTGGTGTATAAGGTTAGCTGTGGGCACATAACTGGCAAATGCTGCAAGACTTTGGTGTATAAGGTTAGCTGTGGGCACATAACTGACACATGCTGCAAGGCTTTGGTGTATAAGGTTAGCTGTGGGCACATAACTGACACATGCTGCAAGGCTTTGGTGTATAAGGTTAGCTGTGGGCACATAACTGACACATGCTGCAAGGCTTTGGTGTATAAGGTTAGCTGTGGGCACATAACTGACACATGCTGCAAGGCTTTGGTGTATAAGGTTAGCTGTGGGCACATAACTGGCAAATGCTGTAAGGCTTTGGTGTATAAGGTTTGATGTGGGCACATAACTGACACATGCTGCAAGGCTTTGGTGTATAAGGTTAGCTGTGGGCACATAACTGACACATGCTGCAAGGCTTTGGTGTATAAGGTTTGATGTGGGCACATAACTGACACATGCTGCATGGCTTTGGTGTATAAGGTTTGATGTGGGCACATAACTGACACATGCTGCAAGGCTTTGGTGTATAAGGTTAGCTGTGGGCACATAACTGGCAAATGCTGCAAGGCTTTGGTGTATAAGGTTTGATGTGGGCACATAACTGACACATGTTGCATGGCTTTGGTGTATAAGGTTTGATGTGGGCACATAACTGACACATGTTGCATGGCTTTGGTGTATAAGGTTTGATGTGGGCACATAACTGACACATGCTGCAAGGCTTTGGTGTATAAGGTTAGCTGTGGGCACATAACTGACACATGCTGCATGGCTTTGGTGTATAAGGTTTGATGTGGGCACATAACTGACACATGTTGCATGGCTTTGGTGTATAAGGTTTGATGTGGGCATACACATTGGCCAGGGAAGTAGATCAATGGGATCTATGCAAGCTATAATAACCACCACAATCACTAGCACATCTTCTTTATCAGTTACCAGGCAAAGGTCTAACCCCATTTACAACTGTTTGTGCTAAATAGCTAAGTCCACGCTTAAATTTTAGCCTTTTCTTTGTTACATTAGTTAGGATCAGATGATACTAGTGAGGAACCGGCCCATTTCTCAAATATCATAAATGCAGCCGCACTGTTTCTTGAAAAAATAATTAATTTATTACCAGACCCCACATGTCCTTAATCATGTCTGTAATGCAAATGTTACAAGCAGCCATATAAACCCATAAGCCCGGCCCTCACACACTCCTATTAACCCTTACCTATGAAGAGTAATTTTGAAGAAAAAGTGCTATATAGTTAAATGTGTATATATATATATATATATATATATATATATATATATATATATATATATATATATATATATGAAGAACAACCAGAGCAGGGAAAGCGGTAGTTATCAGAATGCAAATTTTTTTTTGTTTTTTTCTATATTATTGATTATTGAATATACATCTATGATCAAATAAACATATATAAGTACAGAGCTATTGAGTCCAAGCAGCAGTAAGTGCTATTCAAATGAAAAGTTCAAAATGTAAAATCCCAGAGCAAAACGATCTTCTCACACCCATCTATGGTAAGTGATGTCAGCAGGACTCTGCCTCCTAGAATCTGTATCCCACTGGTTTTAGAAACCTTCTCTCAAAGATCCTCGTGTCAGGGAAAAGTTATCACAGATGGGGAGAAGTACAAGCAAAGAGACCATCATAGCATAACACCGTTTAATAAAGTAAAATCAGCTTAAAAGAATGATGTATCACACTTACAATATTAGACTTCAAAGTTATGAGGTGTATATATCGGCAGTTTTCCACAAATTAATTTGAAAATGAAGTGCAGATGCAGTCTCTTTAAAAAAAAAAACAGTCCCAATACTGGATCCGGCCAGTGGCCTTAGAAACCTTACGCGTTTCGAAGGTGTAAAGATTCAGGTCCCTTCTCCATTACTATGAAGAGTAATTTTGAAGAAAAAGTGCTATATAGTCAAATGTATGTATATACAGTATATATATATATATATATATATATATATATATATATATATATATATTTATTTATATTTCCCCACTTTTTCTGGATTACTCAATGCTTCATCCTTATTGGGAACATATGCAATAAGACTATATACAACCCAACCTCAATCAATTTTCTTTTCATATGAAAACAGTTAGGTTCCATTCTTTATTCAAGCTGTTAGGTAAAATAGTAGCTAATTCAAGTATCCAAAAGGCCTCATGTTTTTTAAGTTTACCTTCTCTATCACCACCTCTCCTATTAATAGGAACATGTTCTATAATTTGGTATCTAAATTGGCTAACTATGTAGCCTGCTTCCAAGAAATGATTGACAACTGGGTATTTATCATAGCTATTTCTAATATTGGATTTATGTTCTGTAATGCAGTCCATTACGCTTCTTGTAGTTTCCCCTACATAAATTAATCCACATGGGCATTTTAAAGATATATACAATACTTGGTGTTACATGTATAGTACTCATCAATTTTATACTTTTTGTCTGTGTGTGGGTTCCATGAACGTCTGTTTATTGGCCTTAACATAACCTATATCAGATTGAATTAACCTATCTCTCAAATTATAATATCTTTAATATGATATTAATGGTTTATAGAAAAATTCTCTAATTGAGGAATTATAGTTCGCTCTGATAAGGCCCCTAAACAGATGTTCCTGGCACCCCAAAAGTATGTCTGCTTTCCGTGTTTGGGCTGTACACTTTGTAAAAGCCTTATTAGGGGTATGTATTTCCTGCACCCACACACAGGCAAAAAATACAATTAGCATTAGATCACTTAGTAGAGTGTGAATAGTATTAATTAATTGTTGTACAGGCAATTTTTTTAAAATTTAACTGGAAGCCTAGTCCAAAAATATCAAAATACTACTAAACGCCAGTATCTGCTGAAACTACCTGTGTAATTGCGCAGATACAGACAGCCGCTGAAACTACCTGTGTTATTGCACAGATACAGACAGAAGCATACACAGGATCTCTTTTAATTAGCTGTATCCTATATCAACAACAGACACACTGTCTGTAAAAAGGTCTTTATCACTACCATACGCCCTAATGTCCTGAAAAATGAATCCCTGGTTTAGGCACAGAATATTCGACAGGAGGAGAGCTTGATAACAATATTTATTTGAGAATATAAGTGCATGATGAGATGGTCAAAGCTTACAAACAGAAACTTACAAAAATGATGAAGGGATAGAGTTATCATCTTATGTTGGTCTCATTGTAAGAAGGTGTGTACAGAACTGGTGAACTTGTGAGCTCATTTACTTAAGAGATGAAGAAGAACTGGGTTTTTGGTTACAATACGGAGTCTATGTATATTTCTGTATATCTATGGATCTGAATGAGGAAGGACTGGGGCAGCTGAGTTATACGTAGTGGTCTTTATACAGGGTTAACACTGCAAAAATAAAATAAAAAAATATATGCATTACCTTGTTTTTGATAACTGGGATAAATTTCTATAAATAAAATACACTACTGAACATATAATTTGGATAATCTACAAAGTAGTCAAATAAAGGCTATATAATATATGAATATACAGGTTCAAATCCAAAATTAAAAAAAGGATGTCAAACTATCTTTAGCAGTATTATTAGATGTAAATATTGCCTAAATGACATAACATATTGTGGTTTACAGCTGGCCCCATCCCCTCTCCAAACTGTCCCATTTTACAGATGCAATTTATACAAATATTCCAAAATCTAAACTATTCCGAAATCCAAACCCTTTCTGGTCCCAAGCAGTTTTTTTGTACCTGTATCTATCATTTTCTGAGTAATGTAGTCACAGCACATATGGATTGAATAATTAACTAGTTTATGCACAAGGAGGAAGATGAAAAATGACAATGATAGGGTACGCAGCAATCTAACAATGCCAATTACAAATATTCATGATTATTTATCTTTGGTTTACACTGATTGTCTACTAAACAAACAGCCTGTTAAATTGGCTTTATAAAAATGAAATGTTTATATGCTTTATTTTAATCTTCCATAAGCAACGAAAATCTCAATAAGAGGACACAGTGTACAAAAAAAATGTATTTCTTATATTCTGAATAAAGTAGAGAAAAACTTATTTCTTATCTCCCTGAAACAGGAAACCACACACAAACATGCACTCGTTCGCCTTATCATACTGAAATGTATATATTCCCATCATGCCTCAGTGCTACACAGCCCTGAGATGCCCCCACTTTTGATTGTGCGAATGATGTTGGAGTGCATGCCTATTTACTGATCCAGTTATCTTGTTCTGTGACAGGCAGAATCAATCAATCAACAGGCCAGCTCTCCGCATCCGTATTCCAAACACATCCCTGCTCTTCAGGATATGGCGAGATCACAGTGTTATCCAGCCAAATATGATCAACAAATGCATTTCCCCCGTGCTACAGCAATCTGAGATGAAGATGTTATTATGTGGAATTGAGTAAAATGATAAAGACTGTAAAGAGCAGAATAAGTCTAGTTGGACCTCCTGACAACTGGGATGTAAAAAGAATACTCCTATTTTTAGCAGGATAAAAACGAAACAAAGCTGTATTACATACAGTGTTGTCATACCACACATAATACAAACAAACATATACAAATAAGCAAACTTATAAAGGCCCACATGAGAGTTAAAATGTTAATGAAAATCGGACATATATTTTACAGTAAAGATATAAAAATGAAGTATAAGAAAACTCAATAGACTGCTTTTATGCTCATTAAATGGCAGAAAAATATTATAGTGCTTATTTCAAATTTAAAGTGCTATTATATTGTCTTTATATTGTGTACGTTATTTATTCAATGTTACTGTATTTAGTGTTCATTTACATTCAACAACCACCAGAGTGGGGATCAGGAAAAAAAAAAAAAATTTACTCTTTCAAAGTAGGAGAAAGTTATAAAAAGATATCTGACCCCCTCCCCAGCTTACAGTTACCTCTGTATAAAATGTCATTAAGAAATCAAGGCTAAACAACATTAAACACCTCTTGCTTTTGTATAACAATTGTCCTAAGCTCCCTAGAAAAACATAAAACAAAAACTGTAACCAGCAAATCAAGTAGCAGGTTTAGGCAATATGTAGGATCTTGACATCCTAGGAACAGATTTTGCTTTTTGGTCTCTCCAAGGAATTGTGGGACAAAAACCCTTAACACCTTGTACACGAAAGCAAGAGACCTTTAATGTCCCTTCAAGTGGAGCTGTTGAAGTCAAAGCAAGACCTGGTAGACAAAGACAAACCTCCAATAGAACTGCTGGTGTTGAAAAAAAAAAAAAAAAACCCATATCACTGCAAACAGCCTTCAGGAAGATTTTCATGGCAATGTAGTAGTGGTACGATAGTCCAGTGAGCAACAATACCAGCACAAGCGCTATAAAGTATGTTTTGAGAAGAAAAGGAGAAACGTCTGAAGGAAGAAACCCCATGCCAACTGTTAAGCATGGGGTGGATCTTTAATGGTTTGGGGGTGGGGGGTGTGCCAACGGCACAGAAAATATTGTAAAATAAAAGTAGAGGAAGAATGAATTCTACTAAATATTATCAAATCTTGGAAGTGAAGTCTCACAGTTAGTGAAGAAACTGAAGCTGAAAGGAGGTTTGATATTCCAACAAGACAATGTGTCAAAACATACTTCAAAACCATGAACAACTTCAAAAAACAAAAATCAAAGCTTTTGGAAAGTTGTAGAATAAATAAGTGTGCATTACTAATGTATTTACAAATGTATTTTTTTTTTACATCCAAATGAGATCTCAGATCAGATGAATGGCCTCTGCAACTCCCATTATACCAGATATACACCCAAGTGAGATCTCAGATCAGATGAATGGCCTCTGCAACTCCCATTATACCAGCTATACACCCAAGTGAGATCTCAGATCAGATGAATTGCCTCTGCAACTCCTATTATACCAGCAATACACCCAAGTGAGATCTCAGATCAGATGAATGGCTTCTGCAACTCCCATTATACCAACTATACACCCAAGTGAGATCTCATTTCCATGAATGGCCTCTGCAATTTCCATTATGGGACATGCATAAGGCTATCCTAAGGAAAAAGTAACATGTAATATGGGTAGACTTGATGGGCCTTTTTGGTTCTTATCTACCGTCAAATTCTATGTTTCTATATTATACCAGCTATACACCCAATTGAGATCTCAGATCAGATGAATGGCTTCTGCAACTCCCATCATAGCAGCTATAGACCAAAGTGAGATCTCCAAACAGATGAACGGCTTCTGCAACTCCCATTTTAGCAGCTATAGACTCAAGTGAGATCTCCGAACAGATGAATGGCCTCTGCAACTCCCATCAAAGCAGCTATAGACCCAAGTAAGATCTTCAATCAGATGAATGGCCTCTGCAATTCCCATTATACCAGCTATAAACCCAAGTGAGATCTCAGATCACATGAATGGCCTCTGCAACTCCCATCATAGCAGCTATACACACAAGAGAGATCTCAGATAAGGTGATTATACCAGATATACGCCCAAATAAGATTTCAGAACATATGCATAGCCCCTGAAGCACCTGTATGCCAACCATATACTCAAATAAATTCTCAGATTAGATGAATGGCCTCTGTAGCCAGCATTATGCCAACTATTTACCAAATGAAATCTCAGATCCGATTAATGTAATCTCCTGCTCTCATTATGCCAGCTATTTAACAATTTAATTTTTAGATCAGATGCATAAGCCATATAGCCCCAACTGTGCCAAGTAAGATGTCATATCGTATGTAGGACCCCTGCACACCTTTAGGCCAGCTAAATACCCAAGTGAGATATCAGATCAGATGTACAATCCCTGCAGCCCCTATTATGTAAGCTATGTGCCCAGGTCTCAGCTCAGATACATGGCCCCTGCAGCCCCATTATGCCAGCTATTTATCCAAGTGATATCAGAAATATCAGATTCACTTTAGCAGTATTGTGACAGACACCGGCTACCCCGACTGGGTAGCTCCCGCAAGAGGATCCTTCCAAAACCTGGAACTTGTAGCTATAAAGCAGAGAGAAGTGATTATAGCCAGAGCTCACACAAATAACCAGACAAAACCAGTATTCAGGTGAAACACAAACAAACTTTATTGTAAAACACACACACTTATATACCCACAGCTTATCATGATAAGGGTCTTATCTGACCCCCAGATCTCCCGCCATTCCTGCCCCTCCAGACAGACTGGCACCCCCCATAGCAGCCACAGTTCCATATAGTCCCCGTAATACAGAGGTGGTGGTTTTGGGGTGAACCCTGGGGAGCAGCAACTATTCCAGGGTACCAATGGAGAGCTCCAGGCCCCAAGGTGTTCCGTCGCTGGGGGCAGGAGCGGAAGTGGATCAAAGGTACACCGGGTAAGTCCGTTGGAGAAGGGGTTGTAGGGGGGGTCCGAAACCCCAAGTTCCTAAGGGAGCTCCATTCTGGCAATCACCCCAACTAGGGGGTATCAATCCCCAAAAGAGCAGATCTCTGGGAAAAAGGACCGCTGGAGCGACCTTGGGTAAAGGTTAGCGGGCGTTCAGGGTAGTCCGGCCAGCCAGTAGTTCCAGGAGCCTGGCCAGCCATAGAGGGGTCAGGCGGTAAGCGATCAGCTCTTCCATGAGGAGGTACATATTTCAAAACATGAAACAGGAAGAATTTGGGAGATCCCATAAGCCACGAAAGGGCCAAAACTGCCGTAATAAGTAGTGAGCCAGGTAGTAGGGGGGTGGGGGGTAGGTCTTGGCAGCCTGGTATCTGAGACAAGTATATTAAAAACTTTGTTGCATATTACAAACATTATTGCAAACACAGCATGTGGTCAACACACATATATATTCTTGAGCTTACCTTGGTGTGCTCTCATAGATAGGACTCACAGGAGCTATGTTTTAACAAAGGATATGAAAAGAAAGAGATACATTTGCTAACAAAAAAAATGAACATTTTATTTCAAGTCTACACTCTATTTGGATCGCAACATTTTAATTGTGATTTCCATATTCCTTTAAAATCTCCCACAATTTTTTTTAAAATGGAATGCTATCTGTCTATCTATCTATCTATCTATCTATCTATCTATCTATCTATCAATCCATCCACACATACTCTGCAAAAAAAAGCAGCAGTATGCCTATGCACAAAGCCAAAGACATTTCAGAACAATTGTCATAAAAACAGTTAATGAAAATATTACTATTTTTCCTCGGCTCAAATGAAAATATATTACAATAGCAGGATTGTGCTCAATACACAATTGGGTTTTGTCTGCTTGCTAAGGAACACCTGTGGAAAGTATCTGTACTTTATCAATGGGATAGTAACCTGTAAATACCTTTAAATGACTAAATCCATACTACAGCCCTTTGCATTTTATATTTTTAATAATTAATGCAAGTCCTGAGCTGTGTTCTGGAGCAATTATTAGACATCTGTAAAACATTGGAAAATGAATCACACTTTCTATGTCATATACATAGGAGAAAGAAATGAAACACAGGCACCAGAAAAATTTAACCTATAAATCGCCAGCCTTCATACTTCCTCCAATCCCCCTCCAGCACTGCAGAATTGATCAGGATGCGGAATGAACAAACGGCACATACAATACACGCACTACAAATACTGGAGTGAAAACTGTAGTCTGTTAACAAATCTGCAAACAGATTTTAAATCATTTTTTAATTAAAAGACAGAGAATAGATTAGCTTATGTTACACATTGTCTCAAAAACAAGGTAGAACTACCATAAACTAATCAAGCCAATGATATTAAAAATGTTTATTGCCCTTTTTATGGATTTTACTACTTAAATTACAGGTTTTCCCAACTGTATGCAAAATGTGTAACTGAATCCCTCAACAGTTTATTACTGAAACTGATATATGCATTAATTTGACCTTTGTAAAAATAGCCTCATAACCACAAAAAAAAAAAAAGTCAGTCTGTAATGTGCCCTGTATTCAAACAGCTATATATTTGAACTTTTTCTAAATGGGATAATTGCGGAGTTTCACAGGTTGTATTGTCAATGGATAGCAAGTATGAAAAATGGCTAAGCGCTCCCACGCCAAATGACGTCCTCCTTTCCATATCACGCAGACAAAATCAAAACAACACATACTACAAACAAAAACAAAATAACATTTCCCATAAGTATTTTCGACAGTCTGCAACTGGGGATACTACACAAATAAGAAGCTTTACAGAGGAGTGGATTAAAAGAAAAAAAAAAATATATATATATATATAAAACTAGCGAACAGAATAATGGATTTCTTTTTCTAAGCAAAGCAGAATTAAACCACAAGTCCCTTGATACAATGGAGGGACAGAAACATTGTATTTAATTATATGATAAGAAAATAAGAATACATTTTATTCATCTTCAATATATACAGGAATTTGAAATTATGGAATATATTGACAAAAAAAGAGAGTTGGCTAAAAAAACAAAAACCTTTTTGTTGATATTTTTTCCCAGAGTGCTAATTCACATGTTTAAAGGTGCTGGTAATGGCTTGGGATTCATTAAAGCTCTTTTTTTGTGTTGGATAGGAGATTACTATTGAGTTAATGACAAGCAGCATTCATTTTACCATCATACTTTGTTTTATCATGGTAATAAATAGCAGATATTTACATATTTTGTCAGGCACACAACCTGCATGGACAAACCCTAAGAAACTGATTGACATAATGCAATTTGATGCTGCTCTCTGACGTTTTATGATGATACTGGCTGAGACTTGCATGTGTGTTATACACGTGTCCTGCTGTATCACGGTGCCATTTGAAAACTCTACACTTAGAGGTTTAATGTGGAAAAACTCAGCACTGCTACAAAATGCCCAATCTGAAGACAACACATAATAAAATGTGATTTTCTCAGAGCAATGTAACTTGTATCCAGCTTTTGTTCTCTATATGTTTTTTCCTATAAAACCCAAATATTTTCCTTTCATGACATATTTAGGTTTTGTGCACTCAAAATCCTGCGCCCCCTCCCCAGCTTTTAGGTCTTTTTTGGCCATAATATTTTTTGATGAGGTGTAACGTGACTTTTTTTTTCATGAAATTTCCAAAGTAAAAGTTCATGTTCAAGTGCACATGTGGGTATATGTGTGTGTAGTGCAGTGTGTGTAGTGCAGTGTAAGTGTGTGTAGTGCAGGGATAGGCATAGACAAAGGCTGTGGCGGACATTTTCCAAACTACAGACCTTAGTAAAGGACATCAAGGCACATTAAAAACATTATTTATAGTGTGTGTTGTTATTATACTGATGGAGATACCACTGATCCTATAACCAGCCCTCCTCTGGCTATACCCATGACCCAGTGTCACTACTGTGTTTTTGTATAGAGCTTGGTGTTATTATACTCATGCAGATACCACTGATTCTATAACCTGCCCTCCTCTGGCTATACTCATGTGCCAGTGTCACTACTGTGTCATTATATAGAGCTGGGTGTTATTATACTGATGCAGATACCACTGATCCTATAACCAGCCCTCATCTGGCTATACCCATGTGCCAGTGTCACTACTGTGTCATTATATAGTGCTGGGTGTTATTATACTTATGCAGATACCACTGATTCTATAACCAGCCCTTGTCTGGCTATACGCATGTGCCAGTGTCACTACTGTGTCATTATATAGCGCTGGGTGTTATTATACTGATGAAGATACCACTGATCCTATAACCAGCCCTCCTCTGGCTATACCCATGTGCCAGTGTCACTACTGTGTCATTATATAGTGCTGGGTGTTATTATACTTATGCAGATACCACTGATCCTATAACCAGCCCTTGTCTGGTTATACGCATGTGCCAGTGTCACTACTGTGTCATTATATAGCGCTGGGTGTTATTATACTGATGAAAATACCACTGATCCTATAACCAGCCCTCCTCTGGCTATACCCATGTGCCAGAGTCACTACTGTGTCTTTGTATAGTGCTTGGTGTTATTATACTGATGCAGATACCACTGATCCTATATAACCAGCCCTCCACTGGCTATAGCCATGAGCCAATGTCACTACTGTGTCTTTGTATAGAGCTGGGTGTTATTATACTGATGCAGATACCACTGACCCTATAACCAGCCCTCCTCTGGCTATACCCATGAGCCAGTGTCACTACTGTGTCTTTGTATAGTGCTTGGTGTTATTATACTGATGCAGATACCACTGTTCCTATAGACAGCCCTCCTCTGGCTATACCCATGTGCCAGTGTCACTACTGTGTCATTATATAGTGCTGGGTGTTATTATACTGATGCAGATATCACTGATCCTATAGCCAGCCCTCCTCTGGCTATACCCATGAGCCAGTGTCACTACTGTGTCTTTGTATAGTGCTTGGTGTTATTATACTGATGCAGATACCACTGTTCCTATAACCAGCCCTCCTCTGGCTATACTTATGAGCCACGGTCACTACTGTTTCATTATATAGCGCTGGGTGTTATTATACTGATGCAGATACCACTGATCATATAACCAGCCCTCCTCTGGCTAAACCCATGTGCCAGTGTCACTACTGTGTCATTAAATACTGCTGGGTGTTATTATACTGATGCAGATACCACTGATCCTATAACCAGCCCTCCTCTGGCTATACCCATGTGCCAGTGTCACTACTGTTTCATTATATAGCGCTGGGTGTTAGTATACTGATGCAGATACCACTGACCCTATAACCAGCCCTTGTCTAGCTATACGTATGTGCCAGTGTTACTACTGTGTCTTTGTATAGAGCTGGGTGTTATTATACAGATGCAGATACACATCCAGTATTTCACTCAGGCTTTATTTATTCATTTCATAAATTATCACCCAATATCGCTAGCAGTCTCTTGACAAGCCACTAACTTTTGTTCATACTACATACTTATTTTATTCCTATTATTTAATCAGAAAGAAAACATATACTAAGGTTGTGGCGGACACTGCAAGGGCTAGTCACGGACACCAGTGTCCATGTATGGACACCTTTCCTATCCCTGGTGTAGTGCAGTGTGTGTAGCGCAGTGTGAGTGTGTGTAGTGCAGTGTGTGTGTAATGCAGTGTGTGTGTAGTGTAGTGTGAGTGTGTGTAGTGCAGTGCGAGTGTACAGGTATGTGTGGGTGTAGTGAGACTCAAAAAGTGCTGCCCCCCAAAATCTGCCGCCCAAGGCAAGTGCTTTGTTTGTCTAGGCAAAAATACGCCCCTGCTTATGAGATATAGTAAACATCATTAAAGGGACATTGTAATGTAAAATGTTCTTCCATTTCATTTGTTTCCAGTGATCCATTAACCAGCTGGAGTGTATAAAATTGTTTACAAATAGCTATTTTACCTTTATTTTGTCATTTGAAACAGCTGGTTGTGTCTAGCGAAGCCACAAACTATTCTAAAAATGTTTATACTATAGTATTGGCTATAGAAAAACTATGTAAATGAGAGGCAGCTGCAGAAATCAACCTCCTAATGGGAAGTTGGAGAGTGAGACTAGTCTATTTCAAAGCGTGATTCTTCATTATCTTTAAATACAATGATATTTTATGAGGTGCTTGCCTTACAATATTGTATCTAAAGTGACAGTAAACAATTTGGGATTGCCATATACTTAATTATGCATTGTAAAACAACTTTGCTATATAATGTAATTATTTATTTTCTTTCATTTTCCTGTAAATTAATTCTGAATACAGTGATATTTTCATGCCAGGCTTCGCAAGCCTAATCCTGCTACATATTTGTATCTCATTTGCAGTCTGTTATTTCTACTGATGTCAAAAAATAAAGATGCTGTGAACACCATGACAGTGGCCTTGGTTGACAATTAAAAAACTATTGCAGCAAACAAGGTGTTAATTTGTTCTTATAAAGTTTAGACTTTGCTGATATCTTAATATATAGGAAAACTTAAGAAAATAATAACTGCAAGGTGTTAACTGTCTTTCAGAGCCTTCAGTTTAACATCTCAACATCAAAATTAAACTTTCATTATTCAGATAGTGCATGCAAAATAATAATAATTTTACCAATATATTTCCATTACCGAAATAAGCACAATTCTTTTATATGCCCACGAGGCATCAAATGCGAACATGTGCAGTTATTAGAAGTGTATACATATATGCATTTTATGATTGGCTGATGACGCAGGGGAAAGAAAAAGTGATATAACTTTAAAATTTGTTAGAAAAAAAAAATACTACTCAGTTGAAATCCAGACTAAGTACTATTAAATTGTCTATTTATTATGCATTTGTTGATTAGGCAATTCCGCTGTATTTAAAAGGGACAGTCAACACCAGAATTTTTGTTGTTTTAAAAGATAGATAATCCCTTTATTACCCATTCCCCAGTTTTTGCATAACCAACACAGTTATATTAATAAACTTTTTACCTCTGTGATTACCTTGTGCCTCTGCAGACTGCCCCCTTATTTCAGTTCTTTTGACAGACTTGCATTTTAGCCAATCAGTGCTCACTCCTCTGTAAATTCACGTGCATGAGCTCAATGTTATCTATATGAAACACATAAACTAATGCCCTCTAGTGGTGAAAAACTGTCAAAATGCATTTAGATTAGAGGGGGCTTTCAAGGTTTAAGAAATTAGCATATAAACCTCCTAGGTTTAGCTTTTAACTAAGAATACCAAGAGAACAAAGCAAAATTGGTGATGTAAATGGGAAAGTTGTTTGAAATTACATGCCCTATTTGAATCATGAAAGTTGTTATTGGACTTAACTGTCCCTTTAATGATGAATTATATGAACATTCTAATGCCAAAATTGCATGCAATAATTCTTTAAAACATTCCATTTTTTAATTAATATATAATTCAGTGAGCGCTGCCCATGCAAGGGTTGGAATGATATTACACATTGTAGAGTTTTAGCAAATCGGACCCCTAGTCTGTTTTAATACAAAAAAATATCCAAATCTACATAGTATCACACATATTCCGTGTACATCTCTTTACATTAGTATATATTTTTCTTCACTGTTTTGTCATCTTATACACCTCTTTAAGTAAAGACCATTTACTTTCATTTCCTCTTAAAGATTTATTTTTTGTACTATATGTATAGAATTGAATCTCATTTGTGGTGAGATTTGCCAGTGGAAAGAATGGAAAGAAGAAAAAAAAAACAGCTTGCTTTTTTTCTTATCTCTAATATACTCAACAAAAGAGTAAATTTATTTTTTATCATCAATTGTGGTTACAAACCACTCTTACCAAATTATTGAATTCAAAGAATAAAAAATTATCAAAAAGAATTGATATAAAATGACTTCCTGGAAATATTTCACCCACCAGTCCTAGCTGACGTGAGAACATATAAAAATTTGTGTGATCAAAGTTTTCTTCAAAATCACACAGATCATTACCATTTAAGAATTATACAAATTTGCAAGGTTGACTAGTTACAGAAATCTGACAACATCGTTTACCTGGGAAATTCCATTATGGGTACATTTAAACGAACACTAAAAGCTTGAGATTTTTATATACAATGTTTAGCTACTTGTAATAAAACTTTTTCATTATTATTTTACAACCTTTGAATTTTAGCTCTTAAAAATTGTGTTTTTGTTTCCAAATTTTCAGAACTTTAAATGCACACTGCACATTTCTTAAATGACCGTTCAATACAGTAGAATTGCATAATCCACAAATGTAAAAATGCAATAGCACTTATTCTAAATTTCAATTTATCAGGGGTTTTTTTCTGAGAAATTTCAAAGATTGTTTTCATTTCCCTGCCCACTGTACCATGTGACAGCTATCAGCCAATTACAGACATGCATGTATAATAACGGTAATGTGCGCTGGTAATACAAGTAAATCACAATGCGAACGCGAACTTGGGTTGGCATTGCTAGGAAGCATTGTGCTCTGAAGAGTGCGGCTTCCATAGGCTCCAAATGGATCCTCGTTCTTTTGCCGTCGGAGACGGCATCAGAACCTTGCGCAGCATTTAAACATATATATGTATAAGAATATATAAATATATATTTATGAGTTAATATGTGTATATACACATATTAACACATAAATAAATATTTATATAACCATATACATATATATTTACATTGCTGTCTATGAGAACACCCCACTCCAACCAACTTTAAAGCCCCAAAACTGCCTAGTGCAGTTATTTATTATAAATAAAAAAAAGCTACATTTCTAACTGCTACCACAAGCTTGCGGTAGCAATACCCAGACACTTGTAATGGCTGGTTAATTATCACGCTCCCGCAAAAGGGTACATTTGCAATTTGCGGGAGCGCGGTAATTTAGCTCTCCGCTTGTAATTTAGCCCAAAATGTAAAGTTTGTTTAAAACAGTTACATTTGTTCTACAGAGACAATAAAACAATGGAACAAACATGAAAACAATTACTATTTCTTTCTACCATTCAAATGTCATTTTCAAGACATTTGTCAAAGGGATACACCCTGGTTCCTGGTACCCTTTGCGCTGCTCTATTAGGGACAGACGTAGATTGCTGTAATCTAAGTAAAAAATGTGTAGCATGTTGCAGGTTTTTATTTTTTTTTAAAAAGTGATTTTAATAAATAACTAATAAATTAACACATTACAATATTTGGTGTGCAAACCAGCCCTTGAAATGTACTTAAAACATGGCACATGCACTAGCAGGTTTATTTAATTTAATTATTTAGTTAACAACATACACCCCACCTCTAACGTCTGACATAAACATTGTGGTGCTATGCAGAGGCTGATTGGAAGATTTAAAGGGACAGTCTACTCCATAATTGTTAGTGTTTAAAAAGATAGATAATCCCTTTATTACCCATTGCCCAGTTTTGTATAACCAACACAGTTATATTGATAAACTTTTTACAGTCAGTGCCCTCTCATAAGTAATTCCACGGGTGTGAGCACAATGTTATCTGTAAGGCACACATGAACTAGCACCCTCTAGCTGTATAAAACCAGTCAAATGCATTCAGATAAGAGGTGGCCTTCAAGAGCTTGGAAATTAGCGTATGAGCCTAAATTAGCGTATGAGCCTACCTGGTTTAGCTTTCAACTAAGAATACCAAGAGAACAAAGCAAATTTGATGATACAAGTAAGTTATAAAGTTGTTTAAAACTGCATGTCCTATCTGAATCATAAAAGTTTGCATTACCACTTTTTATTTATCAACTTCCCATAGTGATACAAAGAAAACGTGAGATCTGATTTGATATATTCAGTCAATTGGTGATCCCCAACCTTCAAGGCAGTAACTTTTCACTTTAATTCTGTTATCAATTTTACCTTGTTCTTTAGGAAAAATCATACCTAGGTAGGCTCAGGAGTAGCGATGCACTACTGGGAGCTAGCTGGTGTTTGGTGGCTACACAAATATGCCTCTTGTCATTGGCTCACCATATGTGATCAGCTAGGTCCCAGTAGTGCATTTCTGCTCTGGAGCTAGCTTTACTATATGCTTAAAGTGACAGAAAACCCTAACATTTTATTTAATGATTTGGATAGAACATACAATTTTAAACAACTTTCCAATTTACTTCTATTATCACATTTGCTTCATTCTCTTGTTATCCTTTGCTGAAGGAACCGCATTGCACTACTGGCAGCTAGCTGAACACATCTAGTTAACCAATCACAAGAGACACATGTGTGCAGGCACCAATCAGCAAGTAGCTCCCACTAGTGTAGGATAAGTGTGTATTCTTTTTCAACAAGGCATACTAAGAGAACGAAGCACATTTAAAAATAGAAGTGAATTTAAAAGTGTCTTACAATTACATGCTCTATCTGAATCATGCAAATTTAATTCTGACTTTCCTATCCCTTTACCCATTTGCAGGGGATAAACATTTAGTTATATGCAAGCAATGGGGCAATAATAAACTGCTGTAACGCATTAGAGTATTTTCTTTTTGCACTTGTATACCATTTTAATTTGGATGAGAATATAAAGATTCTATATAAGATCTTAGCACTGACCATCCATAGCACCCCAGTTTGCCTAATGTAAACATTTCTGAACCCAAAAATAACCAGTGTCAGCTCTACGAGTCCTGTGGGAATAGGCATTCTAATTAATACCTTACTGTAGCACCTAAAGTCCATTTTAAAGGACCATAAAAAAAACAGTGGGTAATAAAAATAAAATGCGATAACTTAATTTCAAATGGGCAGTAGATTTATTTTCTAACAAATTTCAAAATTGAATTCCTTTGCACAACCCCATGTATCACATGACAGCCATCAGCCGATCACAGAATTATATATACAGTATATACAATGTGAACTCTTGCACATACTCAGTAGGAATAGGTACCTCAGAAAGTGTGTATATGAAAAGACCATGCACAATTTGGTAATGGATGTAAATTGAATTTTTTTTTTTTAATTGTGTGCTGTATTTGAATCATAAAAGCTTTATTTTGTCCTTTTAAGGTAGAACATTTTTTTTACATGTCCAGTAGATCAAGTAGTGAGGTAAAGGAAGGGGAAGAAGTTAAAAAAATAAATAACGGTAGTATTAGGGAGGAAAGGTAAGATTTATTGCAGTACCAGATGTACCCTTAATATTTTGCAATTTGCATCCTTAAATTTGAATTAAGCTTACATTTACTATTAAAAAAGACAAACTTCTGAGAATGTCCTCTTTTTCTCATAACTATATGTAGAGAGAATAACTCATTATGTAGCCCATTAACAAATCTAGAAGACTTGTTTTTCTCACAGAAAACCTCTATATTGTTTTCAATGCAGCAAAGGATTCTGGGTAAGATATGCAAACAAGCTTCACAATGCCTCACTTATTTACTTCAGTCTGCTTATAGGCAGTTTCCCTTTTAGCCATAGCATTTCTGTGTGCACAGCTTTAAAGCTTAGCTAGGGTTAGTACCATGATTCAGAACCATCCCAATACAGCCGTTTTGTGGTTTTTGACACTCATCAGCTGGGTGAAGTTGATTTCCTAGTGAAAAACAGAAAAGCGAGGTAAAAGGGACAGTCTTGTCAAAGATAAACTTTCATGATTAAGATAGGGAATGTAATTTTAAACAACTTTTCAATTTACTTTTATCATCAAATTTGCTTTGTCTTTGGTATTCTTTGTTGAAAGCTAAACCCAGGTAGGATCATATGCTAATGTCTACGTCTTTGAAGGTTGCCTCTTATCTCAGTGCATTTTGACAGTTTTCACAACTAGACAATGCTAGTTCATGTGTGCCATATAGATAATATTGTGCTCTCTCATGGGAAGTTATTTATGAGTCAGCACTGATTGGCTAAAATGCATGTCTATCAAAACAACTGAAATAAGGGGGCAGTCTGTAGAGACTTAGATACAAGGTAATCACAGAGGTAAAAAGTATATTAATATAATCGTGTTGGTTATGCAAAACTGGGGAATGGTTAATAAAGGGATTATCTATCTTTTTAAACAATACAAATTCTGGAGTAAACTGTCCCATTAAAATCGCCCACTATGCACAACATGTAGAGAGAATAACTCATAAGGCTCCAGTTATCATCCATAAGCGGCCAGGGGCTTATATATTCTCCCCTGTCCGCCCGACTTCTCCTCTGCCCGCATTTTCCATTGCACACGAGCGCTCCATAAAAATAGGGTTGTGAAGGTATTTGGTATCATGGCAATGGGACTAGGGAACCCTGGATTAGAGCATGTCATTTTTCGATAATAATGGCCCTTTAAAAATTTATATTACAATATTAGTGTTTACTTCCTTTTAAAATGCGTAAATAACAATACAAAAAATACTTCAAAAGAAAAGAAACTCTCGCCTTAGAATACGAACTGTAAGTCCAATAAAACAAGCCGTCACCTGTGATGGTCTTATCATTGGGTCCACATTACCGGCTAACAGAACTATTCCAGTCTATATGAATAAATACAAATACAACTCTGTATTCATTTACAGGGAGGATGTGAACACTGGGAGTATTTTTTGTTATATTGCAGCCTACACGACAGAAATATCTTGTCAGATGTATTTTACCTAACACAGTTCTTGTATTTTGCCTGGCAGTAAGTGGACGCTTCTATCCCTGCCTCATCTGAACAACTCTGTTAACAGTTGCCCTGGAGCAACTCTCTCTTTGTCCAGTCCCAGTCTCCTAACAGATGTCATCCAAGTCTAATCAACCATAAAATGGTCATAAATATTTCTTTCTGGTAGATTTCACATTTGCTTTTCATGCAGGGACATGATATTTTTCTGCTATCTCCAGGGAGCAACTAATGCAAAAAACAGTTCTTTTCTATCCATGGCTTGTGTGCTTTTGGTAAAACCAAGTAGATTCTGTGCTTACGGAAACTTAAAAAGACACAAACCTCTTCTCTATTTGATTTGCTTTGTGATGATGAAAGACCTATTTGGAATTCATATTAAGAATGTTATCAATTTGAGAGCAAAGCATTTAAAAATGTCTTAATGCAAAAAGCTAATTTTTACAAATGTTAAGGCTATAATTATGAATATTTTTAATCCTATCACGTCAAAATTATTAGAGAATAAGGTATATTATCCATGTCATAATAATATTAGCTAAACATATTTAAAATACTCCCAAAAAAAAAAAATCAGATACAATTTACTGTCATTTTTATGCAAGTCTGCAAGCGGCTTTATCACATTTAGTTAAAACAATAAGATGGATTCAGGGTATAAATTTATTCTTAACACTAATTTAACATCTGTACGTAGAAGAGGTAATCATGAAATGAATCCAGTCAGAACTTACAGCTTCATAATCACAGAAGCGTGAACACAAGGTGCAGGGAAAGGAGAGGTTAAGAGGCAATTAATTCTGGATACTTAGAAAAAGAACTATTCACATGCATCCACATTTATATTTACACTGTTTTGGGGGAAGTAAAATTAGGTCATTAATCTTTGCAGAAATCAAAAGAAAAATAGTAATACAGTGTTTTCGTGAAACGGACTCCCACACTTAGCTGCAACCACATTACACTAACACTAAAATTATTTTTATTTAGAACATATTAGTTTGTAAAATAAAAAAAAATAAAAAAATATATATATATATTTGTAAACATACATATATATATATATATATATATATATATTAAAATTATGGGGGGGGAGATAAAAAACTGAAATTAAAATCCTCCATGTCTCAAAATTAAATCAATGTAAATATTTGCATAGGAAATTAGTACATCTAAGCAAGTATCCCCGCTTGCCCCCAGAAATTCTTAATATGCAATGTTTCCAATGCACAAGAGAATTGTGGGTAAGATATGCAAATTAGGTATGCAAATTCTCAGTTTTTTTGCTTCAAAATACTGTTTTAACACAGCGATCCTTTTAAACAGGAATATGACAGCAAACCAGAAATCACTCACTATACAAGCCTGTTTCGTTCTTTTTAGAACTCATCAGTAGGAGATAGATTTCTGATTGCTGCATTGGAAAAGCTATTTTCATGGTTAAACCAAAATTCATTAAAATTATGGGGGGGGAGATAAAAAACTGAAATTAAAATCCTCCATGTCTCAAAATTAAATCAATGTAAATATTTGCATAGGAAATTAGTACATCTAAGCAAGTATCCCCGCTTGCCCCCAGAACAAGTAACCATGAAAATAGCTTTTCCAATGCAGCAATCAGAAATCTATCTCCTACTGATGAGTTCTAAAAAGAACGAAACAGGCTTGTATAGTGAGTGATTTCTGGTTTGCTGTCATATTCCTGTTTAAAAGGATCGCTGTGTTAAAACAGTATTTTGAAGCAAAAAAACTGAGAATTTGCATACCTAATTTGCATATCTTACCCACAATTCTCTTGTGCATTGGAAACATTGCATATTAAGAATTTCTGGGGGCAAGCGGGGATACTTGCTTAGATGTACTAATTTCCTATGCAAATATTTACATTGATTTAATTTTGAGACATGGAGGATTTTAATTTCAGTTTTTTATCTCCCCCCCCATAATTTTAATGAATTTTGGTTTAACCATGAAAATAGCTTTTCCAATGCAGCAATCAGAAATCTATCTCCTACTGATGAGTTCTAAAAAGAACGAAACAGGCTTGTATAGTGAGTGATTTCTGGTTTGCTGTCATATTCCTGTTTAAAAGGATCGCTGTGTTAAAACAGTATTTTGAAGCAAAAAAACTGAGAATTTGCATACCTAATTTGCATATCTTACCCACAATTCTCTTGTGCATTGGAAACATTGCATATTAAGAATTTCTGGGGGCAAGCGGGGATACTTGCTTAGATGTACTAATTTCCTATGCAAATATTTACATTGATTTAATTTTGAGACATGGAGGATTTTAATTTCAGTTTTTTATCTCCCCCCCCATAATTTTAATGAATTTTGGTTTAACCATGAAAATAGCTTTTCCAATGCAGCAATCAGAAATCTATCTCCTACTGATGAGTTCTAAAAAGAACGAAACAGGCTTGTATAGTGAGTGATTTCTGGTTTGCTGTCATATTCCTGTTTAAAAGGATCGCTGTGTTAAAACAGTATTTTGAAGCAAAAAAACTGAGAATTTGCATACCTAATTTGCATATCTTACCCACAATTCTCTTGTGCATTGGAAACATTGCATATTAAGAATTTCTGGGGGCAAGCGGGGATACTTGCTTAGATGTACTAATTTCCTATGCAAATATTTACATTGATTTAATTTTGAGACATGGAGGATTTTAATTTCAGTTTTTTATCTCCCCCCCCATAATTTTAATGAATTTTGGTTTAACCATGAAAATAGCTTTTCCAATGCAGCAATCAGAAATCTATCTCCTACTGATGAGTTCTAAAAAGAACGAAACAGGCTTGTATAGTGAGTGATTTCTGGTTTGCTGTCATATTCCTGTTTAAAAGGATCGCTGTGTTAAAACAGTATTTTGAAGCAAAAAAACTGAGAATTTGCATACCTAATTTGCATATCTTACCCACAATTCTCTTGTGCATTGGAAACATTGCATATTAAGAATTTCTGGGGGCAAGCGGGGATACTTGCTTAGATGTACTAATTTCCTATGCAAATATTTACATTGATTTATATATATATATATATATATATATATATATATATATATATATATATATATATATATATATATATATATAAAAAACACACACATACACTAGACAGGCCAGAAGGCTTGTTTTTCCCACATACACATTTTGTTTTATATTTTAGGATGAGAACTATTAAAAATATGTCTTTTTATTTTTAGGTGTTAAATAGATGCCCGAAATTCACAAAATTGTGTCAGATATTGAGGACACAACTGGAGACAAAAGGTTACGTTTATGATATTTTATACATTGTTTTGCACAGCACTTCTAAGTGATTATATCCAGTTATTCATTATGGATGTATTCCAGCAACATGTCTATAGCAGGAATATTTGAGTGCACTAGAAAGACTGGAATGTGAATGTTTCAAAAGCTGTCACCTATATACAAATAAACTTAAAGGGACAGAGTACACCAATTTTCATATGACACTACTTTTATTTATTTATTTATAAAATATTTTACCAGGAAGGATACATTGAGATTTCTCTCATTTTCAAGTATGTCCTTTAAAGCATATACTGTACTTTAAAGAAGAATATGCATAGATATTGATATAAAAATCCAGTACAAAATCTTTTAAAATCATACTTAGAGGCTCCCAGTTTAGAACTGCTGATGGGGTTAGGCTGGGACACCCAGTGAACGGGGCTGAGAGAGAATGGAGAACAGACACTTCTGCCCTCCCCTTCCCTGCATATGAAAAGACCCATTACACAAACAGGAGCTGCAGGAATTAATAGACTTCAGTCTACATCTGATACTTTGGGGCTTATTTAGGAGTCTGAAAATCAGCACAATGTTATTAACAAATAACTATACATTGTTACAAAAATACTCCCAAATGGTCTATATAAATGAATCATCTACAAAACATTTATGCAAAGAAAAATCTAGTGTACAATGTCCCTTTAAAGTCAGGGCTACTGGAACCTTACAATGAAGAAATAAGAGAACTGGTGTTAAAAAAAGAAAAGAAACTTTATGGTTAGGTAAACTAATATTCATTATTACTAGTTAAAGGGACAGTCTTCTCCAGAATTTTTAATGTTTAAAAAGATTGATAATCCCTTTATTACCCCCAGTTTTGCACTACCAACACAGTTATATAAATACACTTTTTACCTCTGCGAATTATCTTGTATCTAAGCCTCTGCAGACTGCCCTATTTCAGTTCTTGCTACAGACTTGCATTTTTGCCAATCAGTGCTGACTTCTAAATAACTCCATGGAAGTGAGCACAATGTTATCTATATGGCACACATGAACTAGAGCTGTCTAACTGTCAAAATGCACTGAGACATGAGGCTCGTATGAGCCTACTTAGGTTTAGCTTTCAACAAAGAATACCAAGAGAACAAAGCAAATTTGATGATTCAAGTAAATTGGAAAATTGTTTAAAATTGCATGCCCTATCTGAATTATGAAAGTTTAATTTTCACTAGACTGTCGCTTTAAAATCAATTATCAGTATCAGAATATTTAAAGGGACAGTCTACACCAGAATATTTATTGTTTTAAAAGATAGATAATCCCTTTATTACCCATTTCCTAGTTTTACATAACCAACACAGTTATATTAATATACTTTTTACCTCTGTGATTATCTTGTATCTAAGCCTCTGCAAACTGCCCCTTATTTCAGTTCTTTTTACAGACTTGCATTTTAGCCAATCAGTGCGGGCTCCTAGGAACTCCACGTGGGTGAGCACAATGGTATCTATATGAAACACATGAACTAACACCCTCTAGTGGTGAAAAAAATGTTAAAATGCCCTGAACTAAGAGGCGGCCTTCAAGGGCTTAGAAATTAGTATATGAACCTCCTAGATTTAGCTTTCAACCAAGAATACCAAGAGAACAAAGCAAAATTGGTAAAAGAAGTAAATTGGAAAAAAATTAAAATTGCATGCCCTATCTGAATAATGAAAGTTTGTTTTAGACTAGACTGTCCCTTTAAATTTAGGGAGGGAGACATAACTTTCAATGATCTATTTTAAATCTGACAGACAAAAAAGAAAGATTAGCACAGACTAAAATGAAGACCATTTAAATAATCAATTACATATTTAACATAATGTTTATGCAAATTATACATATAGATTGGCATAGAGATAGACAGACAGACAGATATAGCAAGGGAGATGGATACACAGAGCCAACAAATTGTAACTACATCATTACCAGACTTCCCAACTGTCCTGATTTCTGTGGGACAGTCCCGGATTCTGAGCTCTATTCTGCTGAGACAGCCATATGTCCCAGATTGCATGATTCCCCCCACTATTTAAAAGGACTATATTAACCACACCCACTGTCCACCTGGGAACACCAACCGACCACTTAGATATGTCCCCTATCCAAATGTGACTCTGCCCCTCTTGACACAGCTGCAGCTATAAAATGACAATGGGCCCCTTTAACCATAAAGATTGAGAGGTATACATTACTACAATTAATGTATTGCAGTCATATCTTGGGAAACAATTGCAACCCACAAAACCATATCAGTGGTGAAGGGAAGTTGTGTTAACCCCCTAATGCCAGAAAGGACTGAAATGCATTCAATTTCATTGAGTTGCGCTCTAGAAACCAAGTGATTATCTCTTTAGCTCTCAGCTTAACCCTAACCTTAAACCATAACCCAGCTCTACCCATTGGTATTGTTGCCAATAAAACACTATTACATCTTCCATTTTGTGGCTGTGATAAAACTGCACTTACAATAGTGTTGGTGAAACACGTTGATTCTGTTATTTGTATCATTGTTTCTCCAAAAATGTAGCTTCATAATGAAAATGACAAGATGCCTAGCATCATAGCATTATAGATTCTGATTTCAGACATTGTCATACCCTTTATGAAGTATTTAGACTCTAGTATGCTATAGAGGGCTGCTAAGTACATGTTTCCTTCAAGTGTCCCCAGAGCATCATCATACAATCTTGTAGTTATACTTAATGTTCACAATGTACGACAAGGGCTGTATTCAGTCTGCAGTTGCCACAAGCTAGCCTCGTGCAGCTATTTCACGCCAGTGCTTCTAGCATGCCCACCCTAAAGATGCACTAAACCGTCAAGTGGTTACAAAGGAGTTTGAAGCAACTCAATGCTAGTTCCCTCAGGACCCATTAATGATTGGGTTAAATGCACTGTACTGGCTAATGCAGACAGATGCACAGTGTAGAATGCACTAATTAAAGATACCCGCTGGTATCATAATTTATATACCATGAAAATAGGCTGTGAGCGGACTTCATCTTCACACTTAAGAGTTTTCCCTCATTCAGATTTTAATAGGCTCTAAACGAAGATCTGTTTGACTACAAACCTCTAACGTATATGGCTACGTTTCCCCATCATTATTGCAGAGACTAGAAATTATTTTGGGGTACCCAGCTATTTGCTTATCAGCAAACACAATGAATTCACAATGAATTAAATATTTTAATTTTTTTTAAAAAGCTGCAAATTTAATATTAAAGGGACTGTCAACACCAGAATTTTTGTTGTTTTAAAAGATAGATAATCCCTTAATTACCCATTCCCTAGTTTTGCATAACCAACACGATTAAATTAATACACGTTTTACCTCTGTAATTACCTTGTATCTAAGCATCTGTAGACTGACCCCTTATTTCAGTTCTTTTGATAGACTTGAATTTTAGCCAATCAGTGTTCACTCCTCGGTAAATACACGTGCATGAGCTCAATGTTATCTATATGAAACACATGAACTAACACCCTCTAATGGTCAAAATGCATTCATCTTAGAGGCGGCCTTCAAGATCTAAGAAATTAGCATATGAACCTCCTAGCTTTCAACTAAGAATACCAAGAGAACAAAGCAAAATTGGTGATAAAAGTAAATTGGAAAGTTGTTTAAAATTACATTCCCTATCTGAATCATGAACGTTTTTTTTTAACTTAAAGGGACAGTCTACACCAGAATTTTTATTGTTTTAAAAGATAGATAATCCCTTTATTACCCATTCCCCAGTTTTGCATAACCAACACAGTTATAATAATATACTTTTAACCTCTGTTATTATCTTGTATCTAAGCCTCTGCAAACTGCCCCTTTTTTCAGTTCTTTTGACAGACTTGCAGTCTAGCCAATCAGTGCCTGCTCACAGATAACTTCACGTGCACGAGCACAGTGTTATCTATATGAAATACGTGAACTAACACCCTCTAGTGGTGAAAAACTGTTAAAATGCAATCTGAAAGAGGTGGGCTTCAAGGTCTAAGAAATTAGCATATGAACCTCCTAGGTTAAGCTTTCAACTAAGAATACCAAGAGAACAAAGCAAAATTGGTGATAACAGTAAATTGGAAAATTGTTTAAAATTACATGCTCTATCTGAATCATGAAAGTTTATTTTGGCCTAGACTGTCCCTTTAAGCTATATTAGTATAAATTAATTGTAATGAGACCAAATTCAATAGTCAAAGAAATTATTCAGCAGAGTTTTTTTGCTTCTTTTTCTATATAACTTTAAAAGGATGACTGTGTCTGCCATTTATATGGAATGCATTTTGTTAATGTCAAATATTCAATGCTAATATTGTACCTGAATGCAGTGCCACCGTGATAAGCAGCTTGTTAGACATAAAGTCCCTTTCCACTGGTCTAATTGTGCTTGGGGCATTGTATTTATATATTTATTTATTTATATTTTGCCCCCACCTCTGGAAACATTATGTGGATGCCAACGATTAGAGTCAATTATTATATTCCTAAAATTGTCCAATCAAAACACATCTCTCACAGATGTCATGTGCAAGATAAAGACCTTGATGTAGTATATCCAATTACTTAAAAAAAAAGATTGCAAAACTGACAGTTTTGTTTTTTTGTACAAAAAAAAAAGTTTTTTTTTAAAAAGCCATTATTTATTTTGTATACATATACATAAACCCAGTGGGTTTAGCATGGTCCCAATTTTGTTAAACATAACCTAGAACCTAAACAAGATAATGAAAACAGCTGGACAGAACACCCTACCCTCAACCCTCCTGTGCAGTATGGTGCAGTTTGGAGCTCTGTATTTTATTTTAAGAAATGCTCATCATACATATTAAAAAGGAACAAAAATAAATTTGATTGCAGATCTAAAACAAATTACATTAGATGTACAAAGATATTATAGAAATAAACCATTTAAATAATGTTACATCTCTTACAAACTGGAAAACATCAAAAAGGTAGACTGTGAAAAGACAGTAAAGGGGCCATTTAAAAGGATTGCTGGGCCACACTGTGGCCCTTAGTCAATCAGTTGGACAACTCTGACATCATCCCATACACTTGTCAATTTCTAACAAAATAGTTATCAAGACAATATGACCAGGATTGTATTACTATATCACAAAATAAATTCATTAAAGGGACAATCAAGTCCAAAATAAAATTTCATGATTTAAATAGGGAATGTAATTTTAAACAACTTTGCAATTAACTTTTATCACCAATTTTGCTTTGTTCTCTTGGTATTCTTAGTTGAAAGCTAAACCTAGGAGGTTCATATGCTAATTTCTTAGACCTTGAAGACTACCTCTAATCTGAATGCATTTTGACCATTAGAGGGCATTAGTTCATGTGTGTCATATAGATAGCACTGTGCTCACGCACGTGGAGTTACCTAGGAGTCAGCACTGATTGGCTAAAATGCAAGTCTGTCAAAATAACTGAAATAAGGGGACAGCTTTCAGAAGCACAGATACAAGGTAATCACAGAGGTAAAAAGTGCATTTCTATAACAGTGTTGGTTATGCAAAACTGGGAAATGAGTAATAAAGGGATTATCTTTCTTTTTAAACATCAACAATTCTGGTGATGACTGTCCCTTTAAACTGAACACCATAGCAGAAAACTAATATCTGAAATAAACAGTCTCAGTTCGTACATTATTAACTCTGTTGCTGTCTAAAAGAGAGGGCCAGGAGGAAGGATTTGGTATAATGTTACAATTCCTTCCAGCAGTGACTGGGTTAATCCTAAGAGACCTGTATATAACAAGAAGACATGAAATCCCTGAGGTTCCCTTCAGAAGTCTCCTCGCATTAATACAAGACAGAAAAGTCTTTAAGTACCATTTTCAGATGTTAAATCATTGTTCTCAAAGCACATATTCTCTCCCCTCTCTGGGGAACACTATCTGAAGACAGTATGCTAACAAATGCAATCCGGTAAACAGCTATTCTCTCCTGCCTTGTTAGTACCTTTGTGTTTTACCTCCCAAACATGTCATCCGTGAGGCTGCTCGGCTTTGAAATTAAAGATTGAATGAGCATTGTCATCTATTATCCATTGTGTACATGTTGGATTATAAATAAAAAATACCAGTGACTTTCGGTACACTGCTTCTGCATTAGCAGCGTGGTTTATCCGTTACCTCTTTTTACCCAGCAGATTTCTCTAAAAACATAATACAGGATTTCAAAGTGTTGGTTTTTTTTTGTTCAGGATGCGTAAAAGACACTACAACTGTGTACACACAGAAGACAAAAGTTTTACTGGATAAGCAAGTGCTGCAGCTTAAACTGGTTTGTGATAGTTGAAGGGTTTAACCCTTAGCTACCAACTTAACACAACATTTCTATGGAATTAAATAGATCTCAAAAAAATAATTTGCCACTTTGCAATTTCAATGCATCTGTAAATAATAATAATAAAAAGAATAATAAATAAATAAATACAAGAATTTGTCAACAACATGTTTCCAATAAAAAAAAAAATCATAAATAAAAAAAACATACATACACAAAACACAATTTTAATGTTTTACACTAATATTGATGAAGTAATAAATAGTTTTATAAATGTTTAGTGCATTTTACGGGAACTGAAAAAGACGTACATTTGTACATAGTTAAATTAGGCTCCTCTATTAACAGTAGATGCAACCTGTGGAGACAGAGAAAAAGGCACCTCATAGAGCAGTATCGTCTGGAGTGACAAATAGGAAAGTCGGTCACAGGCTCAGACCAGATGGGTACTCACATAGAGAGCGGCACTTAGAGGGTGCCTAACAGCGCAGGCCGGGACCTCAAGTCGCCTGACAGACAGACCCAAACGATCCGACCACATGAATACCAAACGCCAATCAGCAGTTTGCAAAGAGTCAGACGTAGCAGGGTAGCAGATAGGTGGTCAATCCCAGTGTTGCAGGCTCAATGGCAAAACTCCCAATAGACAATTGCAAACCGGGGTGGATGAAACGACCTATACGGTCGAGAAACGCGTTGCTGTTTATATTTGTGTCTTAATAAAATTTTGACAATTTAAAGTACTTGCTCTACGTACTTCTATCATCCACCCCGGTTTGCAATTGTCTATTGGGAGTTTTGCCGTTGAGCCTGCAACACTGGGATTGGCCACCTATATGCTACCCTGCTACGTCTGACTCTTTGCAAACTGCTGATTGGCGTTTGGTATTCACGTGGTCGGATCGTTTGAGTCTGTCTGTCGGGCGACTTGAGGTCCCGGCCTGCGCTGTTAGGCACCCTCTAAGTGCCGCTTTCTATGTGAGTACCCATCTGGTCTGAGCCTGTGACCGACTTTCCTATTTGTCACTCCAGATGATACTGCTCTATGAGGCGCCTCTTTCTCTGTCTCCACAGGTTGCATCTACTGTCCATTAATCACTAGAGTGCTGCATCCATCTATGGTTCTTCCTGATGATTTCTCTGTGACTCGTTTGCGCACCTCTCTTAGAAGCAATGTGCTCTATCCCATTTGACTGATTCCTCTATTAACAATCCATTTTGCTTTTGTTAAAGTACCTTTGTTATGTGCACCTCACATAATTTGATTTTTAAAATTGGAGTTCAGTACACTCCAATTTTAATTTAACTGCATGTAATAGACACTATAAAGAATAATATGCACAGATACTGATCTAAAAATCCAGTATAAAACCGTTTAAAAACTTACTTAGAAGCTCCCAGTCTAGCTCGGTTGAAAAGGTTAGCAGGAGATGACGGGGTGGGGTTGGGCAGAATCTGGGTCCTCGAGGGTGGAGCCTAACTGCTCAAAGCCAAAAGCTTAAAAGCTGTGTGTGTGGGGGTGGGGGCAATCCTATAAGTGGTTTGGGTGTTTTAGGAGTATTTTATTAAAAACAAAAAAAAGCCCTTTATATGATGGAAGGAGGCATCCTGGAAATTATGGGACAATTGGGAATTAGTTTTCACGTTCCCCTAGGATCATTGCAATATCCATGCAAACTCTTTAAGTTACATCCTCAGAGCCCTGCTCCCTCCTTATTCCCTCTAATTATTTGTTGCATATTCCTTTTCAATATAAATGCTTGATAATTCTAAAGTGAGATTTACCTATGTGTTTGCCTGGGGTTAAACACAGTTATTTAGTCTTAGTAATGCAAAAATGACATTCTCTAAATCAGCGGTCGCCAACCAGTGGTCCATGGACCACTGGTGGTCCACGAGAAGATGTTGGTGGTCCTTGACACCATCAAGCAGGAATTAATCCTCTGATGGTGTCACCCCCGTCGTGCCGCAACTCCCTACAGTGCCTGGCTGGACATCAGTGAAAACCGACGGAGTTCAATTACAATCTCCCTACGCACGCTGCTTAGTACTGCGCAACTTGTGTAGCTAGATTGTATTTTTAAATCCCCTCGCCTGGTGCGCTGCTCAGAGGAAAATGCTTCCATTCTAAAACCAGCAGAGGTTGGTGTAGTATTGGCTTGAAATAGTGGAACTAAAGTATATAAAAAAAGAAAATCTTAAAAAAAAAATCTCTTATATTTAATTTATTTTCTTCCCTTTACCTGTCTCTTTGTAGCAGTTTTCCTAATTTCTTCAGATGCACTTACATCACTGTTTGTCTTCCTCCCCTACATCTTCTTTTTTTTAATAAATATTAATTATTTTTCATTCTAATAATTTTATTCCACATGAATTCCAGTAATTGCCACCCAGCAGATCAGCCATATCCCACCAGTATTATTGTATTTGCCAGAAATATCAGTTGTGGTTAGCTCACATCCATTTTGAGAGCTTTCTGATATAAACTTAATTTATGACTCTGATGTCTGTCCATGATCATAAGTAGTTTTGAATAATTCCTAACTGGGGAGGTAACTTGGAAATCTTATGGTCCTTTTAAACATTATTCTTTTTTTCCCTCTTTCTGCCTTTCTGTTTCCAGCACAAAAGTTGGCACTCACTCTTCTACTGTCATTTGGAAGTATTCCCTCAGTTCTGTCATTCAATTAGTTATGTACAAAATATGTATGTGTATGTGTGTGTATATATATATATATATATATACACACACACACACACACATTATAGAGGTTTGTACCTTTATAAAAATATTCATGTTAGTGGTCCACGGGATTCAAAATTGTGAGTTTAGTGGTCCCTGAGGTCCGAAATAACTAGAACATTTAACATTTGCTTCAGAATGTCCCTTTAATATCCAATTAAAGGGCCACTAAACACCTTGGAATTACAAGATATTGTAGTTGTCTTGCTAAAAAAATAACATTTCAGCAAAGTTCAAACATTTTAAAAACAAATTGACACCCGAAGTCAACCAAATTTAACCCACTATTGCCTTATTTAAAGGAACCAATCTGCACTTGTTACAGTAGACCCAGCTAGCCACTGTAGTTTTATTAGCAAAAACTGCATTGTTTTGCATTATCTTATCGTTTTGCCTCTGCTGAGGCCAAACAGCGTCAGATATGAAGCAGAGTTTTGAGAAAACACACAATTTTCATAGGAAATGAACAGGATAAGGAGGCAAAATAAACATTTCTATGTATAAAAGCAGTTTTTTGTTTACCTAAATATTTCCTCAGCAGCCACATCCCATTCTAAAGGGACTTTAAGCAGCCAATCAGGATGCTAGTCCTGAGAATTGCACGGGAGTGTGCATCTGGAATGTGCAGGCACATGTTATTTCACTCCTCAGTTTAAGAAAGTTTACTATGAAATCTCACAAGATTTCAGTGAAATTCCATGAGATCAAAATAAGGCAGTGTGACCTCAGCACTGATTACGCTGATTGGCTGTTTTTTCTTGTTCTTCAACATGCATCTGTCAATAGCTGAAGGATAACTGTTTACAGAGCACTTACTATTGTGAGCTGAAGAAATTGTGAGGTTAATGTCTTCCTTTTTTATATTAAGATGCTCAGGTGATATTTCCCTTTCAGTGTTTTATAGTTATTCTGCATCACTTTCAAGTGACTAAGCATATACATAGTATGTTCCTTTAAGCTTAACACACATGGTGTAATTTCAAGCAGAGTTTAATAAATAAAATGATTATTATAAATTCTGAGCCTTAGCAATGTAATTCAGAAGCATCAGATAGTACAACATGATCTTGTCCTATTTCCCAATTAACAATTTCAGTGAGAATCCTTCCACATAGTTAAATATATGAATTGAAAGCCAACTATACAACATTGTTGCAGTTAAAGGGACAGTATACACTCATTTTCATATAACTGCATGTAATAGACACTACTATAAAGAATAATATGCACAGATACTGATATAAAAATCCAGTATAAAACTGTTTAAAAACTTACTTAGAAGCTGTCACTTTGGCTCTGTTGAAAAGGTAGCTGGAAAGCCCACTGCAAGTGGCAAATAAGACACTCCCCCCTCCCCCTTCTTTTGCATATGAAAAGACTCTTTACACAAACAGGAGCAAGCTGGAGTAGGTAGTCGAGCGTATTCACATAAAACTTTGGGGCTTGGTTAGGAGTCTGAAAATCAGAGCAATGTTATTTAAAAATAAGCAAAACTATACATTAATTAAAAAAAAAAAACCTTTATGGGCTATATAAATAGATTATCTACAAAACATTTATGCAAAGAAAAAATGAGTGTATAATGTCCCTTTAAAGGTATACGGAACCCAATTTTTTCCTTTCATTATTATTATTATTATCAGTTATTTGTAGAGCGCCAACAGATTCCGCGGCACTAATGATTCAGATAGAGCAGGCAATTTAAGCAACTTTTTAATTTATTCTTATTATCAATGTTTCTTCGTTCTCTTGGTATCTTTATTTGAAAAAGCAGGAATGTAAGCTTACGGTGTACATTGTTTCTGTAACATTTTTTTAGTGCAATACATATTTTCAACTTGTGTAAGCTTTGCTATTTAAAGGGACTCTGAGGTTATAATATAAAATGTTTTTCCTTATTTATTTTGCCCACATTTTTAAATGTAATTTAGCTTTGGAAATTGTGGATTTTCTCATTCTCAGAGTTAACGCTGCTACATATATTTCCCTTATTGTCTATAACTGATAAGCACTGCAAACCTATGCACTTCGTAGTATAATATGACTGTGACTAGCCTTGTTGCCTGCAAACTCAAGCCCCAATTGGCTCTTCCGATTGAGGCAAGTGCAGGGTGCAATTTAGCTACTGAAAAACAATTACAGTAAAAATGTTTAGACTTGGCTGGTATCTTATTCTATAGCATGACAATACAAATGTCTTTTAAAGGGACAGTCTAGTCCAAAATAAACTTTCATGATTCAGATAGGGCATGCAATTTTAAACAATTTTCCAATTTAGTTTTATCACCAATTTTGCTTTGTTCTCTTAGTTGAAAGCTAAACCTAGGAGGTTCATATGCTAATTTCTAAACACTTGAAGGCCGCCTCTTCTCTCAGGGCATTTCGACCGTTTTTCACCACTAGAGGGTGTTAGTTCATGTGTGTCATATAGATAACACTCTGCTCATGCACGTGAAGTTCCAGGGAGCCAGCACTGATTAGCTAAAATGCATGTCTGTCAAAAGAACTGAAATAAGGGGCAGTCTGCAGAGGCTTAGATACAAGGTAATCACAGAAGTAAAAAGTGTATTTATATAATAGTGTTGGTTATGCAAAACTAGGGAATAGGTAATAAAGGGATTATCTATCTTTTAAAACAATACAAATTCTGGTGTAGACTGTCCCTTTAAGTACATGGAGTTTACGGTTTAATTTGCTTGATATATTTTTGTTTTCTTTCAGTACAATATACCTTTAATTCTGTTTCTGGCAGAAATATTATACTTTTCAGGCATCTTCTCTAGCAGTAGATCTAATTTCTAAACATCAACTAAGAAAAAAACCTTAGTAAATTATCTGAGAACATAACAGAGGCCCCTTACAGAGGGGGGCACACAGCAGGCATCTGATGAACATACTTTGTCAGACAGTGACAGCTGTTATAGGCACCTTGAGAAAGTTTATAGTACAAGTCTTCATGCTCTGTGTACCTAAACACAATGATAATAAAGAAAAAAAAACTTGTCAAACACCAAACGTTCCACTTTTAACATCTATTATATATTGTGCTCTCCACGCGTTTCACGGAGCCTGCTGGTACTGTATCCACTAAAAGCAAGGGCTGCTATTTCTCAGGTGCTAAACACTAACAACACCAGATTAGTACTATAGGAAATATGTGCTGAAGCAATACTTGTTTTGTAAACACAGAGATAATGCTGATTTATTAAGCCCCCAGTGTTGCTGAATACTTCAAGTGAACAACGAACAAAAGCCTGAAGCAGAAAGAGATGGATAAGATAACCACTGCAAAACAGGTTTGTAAAAACAACAGCGAGTTTCACAAACAAAAGCTACGTTTACCTCTGGATTTTATCTGCAAATGAATCTAATTTTTTATGCTGCTAATTTACAATCTTCATGTCTGATAATCTTGTTTTATGTTGTTTGCTATTGTGCTATCAGTTTGTTTGTGCATATTACATTAAGTAGAAAAAAAACAACCTTCCTTATGGGGTGCTCACTTCTAAGGTACAAGTTAAGGTTACAGTAAACACCTTGAGGATTTTATATAAAATATTTAGTTGTGAGTAATGAAATAACTTTGCTATATATTATATTTTAAAGGGACATAAAACAAGTTGGGATAGAAACAAACTATAATAATATGTACTTTAATTACTTTACCTGCAAATGTATACTGCAGTGCCTCGCCATTAACCCTTTCTTTTTAGTTTCTGAAACATACAGCTCTAACTCCCCCCCACACAATTCCTTCTATGGCTGTATCTATAGCCACCTTTGCTTTGGTAGAATGCAGACTTTAACACTCATCTGCTGGAGCTGCCTAGAAGCAAATAAGCTGCTGTGAAATACAATGCCTGTGTTTCTGTAGCTAAATAGTGATAAGAGGGGTGGATCAGACTACTCCAGACAGCATGGCTATATTACTAATTTTGCTTACTTTTGATTTTTTTTTTTAATACTTGCCAGCAACAATTTTTTTATGCAAACTATTTTTTACTAAATTAGCCCTTTTAGGATATGCACAGATCTCAACAGGTTTTATGGCACTTTAATAATTTATATTGCTCCACTTTCATGTACAAAAATTTAAGATTTTCTAATTCTCAGAAATTAAAATGCATACTACTGACGTATAAAGGCAAACCCTGCTATATATACGTGGCTAACTAGCTAGTCTTGTTGCCTGCAGACGGAAGTCCAGATATGGCAAATGGTGGATGGTGTTTTGATATTGAAAACACAATTAACAAATCTAGAGAAGTCATAAGACTTGTTTTTTTTACAGAAAATTCTAGATACATCCGGCTAGATTACGAGTTTTGCATTAGGCTTAAAAAGCAGCGTTAGCCGGTCCTAACGCTGCTTTTTAACGCCCGCTGGTATTACGAGTCTTGAAAATACAGGCTCACCGCTCACTTTTTTGGCCAGACTTGGAAATACTGCAAATCCACTTACGTAAATTGCGCATCCTCTTTTTTCAATGGGACTTACATAGCGCCGGTATTACGAGTCTGCCAAAAAGTGAGCGGTAGACCCTCTCCTGTCAAGACTGGTAACCCATTCTAAAGTCAGTAGTTAAGAGTTTTACACTACAATGTCGTAGCATAAAACTCTTAACTAAAGTAACACCCATAAATTACCTATTAACCCCTAAACCGAGGCCCTCCCGCATCGCAAACACTAAAAAAAAAATTTAACCCCTAATCTGCCGAACCGGACATCGCCGCCACTATAATAAATATATTAACCCCTAAACCGCCACACTCCCGCCTTGCAAACATTAGTTAAATATTATTAACCCTTAATCTGCCGTCCCTAACATCGCCGACACCTACCTATATTTATTAACCCCTAATCTGCCGCCCCCAACATCGCCGCCATTATACTAAAGTTATTAACCCCTAAATCTAAGTCTAACCCTAACCCCCTATAACTTAAATATAATTAAAAGAAATCTAAATAAAAAATTACTATCATTAACTAAATTATTCCTATATAAAACTAAATACTTAACTATAAAATAAACCCTAAGCTAGCCTCAATATAACTAATAGTTACATTGTATCTAGCTTAGGTTTTATTTTTATTTTAAAAGGAAGTTTGTATTTATTTTAACTAGGTAGAATAGTTATTAAATAGTTATTAACTATTTAATAACTACCTAGCTAAAATAAATACAAATTGACCTGTAAAATAAAACCTAACCTAAGTTACACTAACACCTAAGACTACACTATAATTAAATTAATTCCCTAAATTAAATACAATTAAATAAAATTAGCTAAAGTACAAAAACAAACACTAAATTACAGAAAATAATAAACAAATTACAAGATTTTTAAACTAATTACACCTAATCTAATCCCCCTAATAAAATAAAAAAGCCCCCCCCAAAATAAAAAAAAGCTCTACACTAAATAACAAATAGCCCTTAAAAGGGCCTTTTGCGGGGCATTGCCCCAAAGTAATCGGCTCTTTTACCTGTAAAAAAAATTACAAACCCCCCCAACATTAAAACCTACCACCCACACAACCAACCCTACTCTAAAACCCACCCAATACCCCCTTAAAAAAAACCTAACATGCAGAGCATCCGACGGCTAACACTGAATGAAGGTTCCTTTAAATTACGTCATCCAAGATGGTGTCCCTTCAATTCCGATTGGCTGATAGAATTCTATCAGCCAATCGGAATTAAGGTAGAAAAAAAATCCTATTTGCTGATGCAATCAGCCAATAGGATTGAGCTGGAATTCTATTGGCTGATTGCATCAGCCAATAGGATTTTTTCTACCTTAATTCTGATTGGCTGATAGAATTCTATCAGCCAATCGGAATTGAAGGGACGCCATCTTGGATGACGTCATTTAAAGGAACCTTCATTCAGTGTTAGCCACCGGATGAAGAGGATGCTCCGCGTCGGATGTCTTGAAGATGGATCCGCTCCGCGCCGGATGGATGAATATAGAAGATGCCGTCTGGATGAAGACTTCTGCCCGACTGGAGGACCACTTCGCCCAGCTTGGATGAAGACTTCTCCCGGTAAGGTGATCTTCAAGGGGTTAGTGTTAGTTTTTTTTAAGGGGGTATTGGGTGGGTTTTAGAGTAGGGTTGGTTGTGTGGGTGGTGGGTTTTAATGTTGGGGGGGATTTGTAATTTTTTTTACAGGTAAAAGAGCTGATTACTTTGGGGCAATGCCCCGCAAAAGACCCTTATAAGGTAGGGCTTTTTTTTATTTTGGGGGGCTTTTTTATTTTGTTAGGGGGATTAGATTAGGTGTAATTAGTTTAAAAATCTTGTAATTTGTTTATTTTTTTTCTGTAATTTAGTGTTTGTTTTTGTACTTTAGCTAATTTTATTTAATTGTATTTAATTTAGGGAATTAATTTAATTATAGTGTAGTGTTAGGTGTATTTGTAAGGTTAGGTTTTATTTTACAGGTACTTTTGTATTTATTTTAGCTAAGTAGTTATTAAATAGTTACTAAATAGTTATTAACTATTCTACCTACTTAAAATAACTCTGATGAAGCGCATGTACGCATGCGGGAAACGCTTTAGTTGGAGCTTACCTTGTGCCCTTTGTGAAGTCTACTCCTAAATAAACTTTTTGGATTTACCATGAGACTCAGCGTCCTCTCTTCCTCATCTAACTAGTTAAAATAAATACAAACTTGCCTGTAAAATAAAAATAAATCCTAAGCTAGCTACAATGTAACTATTAGTTATATTGTAGCTATCTTAGGGTTTATTTTACAGGTAAGTATTTAGTTTTAAATAGGAATAATTTAGTTAATGATAGGAATATTTATTTAGATTTCTTTTAATTATATTTAAGATAGGGGGTGTTATGTTTAGGGTTAGACTTAGGTTTAGTGGTTAATAACTTTAATATAGTGTCGGCGACGTTGGGGGCGGCAGATTATTGGTTAATAAATGTAGGTAGGTGGCGGCGATGTTAGGGCCGGCAGATTAGGGGTTAATAAGATTTAACGAATGTTTGCGAGGCGGGAGTGCGGCGGTTTAGGGGTTAATATGTTTATTATAGTGGCGGCGACTTTGGGGGCGGCAGATTAGGGGTTAATATGTGTAAGTAGGGGGCGGCGATGTTAGGGCCGGCAGATTAGGGGTTAATAAGATTTAACTAATGTTTGCGAGGCGGGAGTGCGGCAGTTTAGGGGTTAATATGTTTATTATAGTGGCGGCGACTTTGGGGGCGGCAGATTACAGGTTAATAAGTGTAGGTAGGTGGCAGCAACATTGGGGTCAGCAGAGTAGGGGTTAATAAATATAATGTAGGGTTCGGCGATGTTGGGGGCAGCAGATTAGGGGTTCATAAGTATAATGTAGGTGGCGGCGGTGTCCGGAGCGGCAGATTAGTGGTTAATAATTATAATGTAGGTGGCGGCGATGTCGGGGGCAGCAGATTAGGGGTTAATAAGTGTAAGATTAGGGGTGTTTAGACTCGGGGGTGTTTAGACATAAAATGTATTTCCCCATAGGAATCAATGGGGCTGCGTTAAGGAGTTTAATGCTGCTTTTTTGCAGGTGTTAGACTTTTTTCATCCGTCTCTCCCAGTTGATTCCTATGGGGAAATCGTGCACGAGCATGTTACACCAGCTCACCGCTGACTTAAGCAGCTCTGGTATTGGAGTTCGGTAATGAGCAAAATTTTGCTCAACGCTCACTTCTTGTCTTTTAATGACGGGTTTGTAAAACCCCGTAATACCAGCGCTGCAGGTAAGTGAGCGGTGAGGGAAAACTGCTTGTTAGCACCGCACAGCCTCTAATGCAAAACTCGTAATCTGGGCGATAGTTTCCAATGCAGAAAAGGATTGTGGGTAAGATATCCAAATGTCTCACTTTTTGCCTTCCCATAATTTTAAAAGTGCTTGGTTTTATATATATATATATATATATATATATATATATATATATATATATATATATATAAAAATAAATATGTGTACACCCGTATAAATGATTAAGTTCAGGTGTTTCAGCCACACCCATTGCTCACAGGTGCATAAAATACATTAGATAGCAATGAAATGTCTATAAACAAACATTGGTAGTACAATGGATGATACTGAAGACCTTAGTGACTTTTAACATGGCACTGTGATAGGATGCAAACTGTCACAAGTCAGTTCGTGAAATTTCTGCCTTACAAATCTGCCCTGGTCAACTGCAAGTGTTATTATTGTGAATGGGAAGTATCTAGTAGCAACAGCAGCCCAGACACAATGCAGAAATTCTGCATGGTGAAGCGCGTAGTCCCCAAAATAAACTGTCATCTTTTGCATCACTCACTACAGAGTTCCAAGCTGCCTCTGGAAACAACTTCAGCACAATAACTGTGTATTGGAAGCTACATGAAATGGGTTTCTTTGGCTAAACAGCTGTATACAAGCCTCAAGTTAACATGTATAATGGCATTTGGCTGGAGTGGTGTAAAACGCGCAACCACTAGACTCAGTGGAAGCAGTGGAAACATTCTCTGGAGTGATGGATCACGCTTCACTATCTGGCTTTTTGATGGAAGAATCTAGGTGTGCCTGGAGAATGCTTCCTACCAAAATGCAAAGTGTCTACTGTAATGTTTGGTCGAGAAGGGATGGTCTTGGGCTGTTTTTCAACATTTCTTTTTTAGCAAAGCTATATTACATCTTAAAACATGCTTTTAGATGCAATAACTAATTTTTTTTTATTATTATTATTTTTCCTTTGATAGTGCAAAAAAAATAAATATATCCGAACTACCAAAGCTTATACAGTGGATAAATTGTATGCCGCCCAGGCTTTGAAAGCCACACATTTACTTAACCTTGCACTATATAATTTATCTGCATTCTAAATTGTATGCTTTTATTGAAATGTCGCTTGTATAAGATATGTAGAAACAATAGAATAATAATGCAAATGTTTCCCTTTGTTCTTTTTTTTTTTTAAAAGCAAAATGGCATTTATGCACAATTTTCCATCCAGGAATAAGATGCATTTTGTGCCAATGAGTAATATCATCTCTTAGTTAAGGTCTGACTACTTAACCTTCAGATTAAAAGTTATAAAGTATGAAAAGCTAAAAAAACACACAACTCAATCCTGAATCCTATATTTTAGGTTGAAATAATTTTTATTAACCACACTCCTCTTTTAACATCAGCATATGCACACATAATTTACAATGTAGACATCTAACATAACAAAATCCATTTTTTTACATAGATATATCCTTTTTTTTTTTTTTTTTTTTTAAATATTTTTATTGAGAACCAAAAGTGCATACAATCAATCAACCATAGTGAAAAATAATTTTCCACTAAGACATCACAGTGCTTACATAGGTTTGACATATGGTATCCAGATACAATACTTAAGTGGTAAATGTCCAATAACATTTTAAACAGTATATATATGTCCTAGCATTTGTTAAGAAGCATCTTCAGGTTTAGTAATGGTTCAAGCAACGGGGTATAAATCTAGTGAAAAATGTTAGGTGACAAATATTACTACCCTTCTCAGATGGCAAAATAATGTCTAGGTCGTCACTAACTATTCAAAGGTGCTGTGTAGGAAGGAAAGGCCATAGGGAAGAGGGTAGGGGAGTCATCACATGAGGGGTGTCAGGAAAGTCCAGGAAAAGGGGGACAGGTAGGGAAAGAGGGAGCAGGGGAAAGAGAGTAGTGTTAGCTATGGAGTTGTGGGGGAAAGAGGAAGAAAAAAAAAAAAAAAAAGCAATAGCGTATAGAAGTGTCTAGGATTATTGGATCTGAATCCAGTCTTCCCATATTGCCCAGTAGTCCTCCATCCGCTCCAGCGACCTATATGCGAATTTCTCCATGTTGGCCAGATATTGAATTACCTCGCAAACCTCCGAGATTGTAGGTGGAGCAATCTGTTTCCATGCTCTGGCAATACAGAGCTTGGTAGCCGCCAGAACATATATCACCAATTGCCTGCTACATTTAGGCAAGGTCTTATCCAGGATGTGAAAAAGGGCCAGGCCTGGCGTCAGTATCAGAGTCAAGTTCATAGAGTGTAGAAGCGTTTCGACATCTCTCCAGAGATCCCGGATCGTCGGGCACGCCCACCAAACATGGGAATTAGAGCCCTCTCCCCCACACATTCTCCAGCACTCTGGGGATGCGCCGTTGAACATCTTTGACAGCTTAGTAGGTACTCTGTACCATTGCAGTATGAGTTTCATATAGCTTTCAAAAATCGTTATACAATGGATCGTTTTCTTTGTCAGCTGAATTGCGTCGCTCAGCTCTATGTCTGAAATATTCAAGGTTAGCTCCCTACACCACAATTTGATTTGGCTCGGGAGGCCCACCGAGTGGTCCTGTAGGATTGCCTTGTAGTGGAATGTAAGAGGTTTCACCGTCCCCATCTCCTGTAGCCACCTCTCTTCCCACTTAGAGTGGGGTCTTAAGGGTTGAGCTCCGAATCTCCAAGAATGCAGCAAGCTGAGTATCCTACAGCATTCAAAGTACAGCCATATAGGAGAGCCCCGTAGCAAATCAAGTATTTGGTGGACCGTCATAAGTCTACCGTCGGAAGATAAATGCTCCACCACCTGGATATTGTGCTGTGCCCAAAATTCTACATGGATATTTGGGAGGTCCCACAAGAGACCCCTCATCTGGTGGATCGGCGAGGGGTGTGGGGTGATCTCTGTGTGGTGTCTGAGCTCATGCCACATTTTAATATTGTGCTGTACTACAGGGTTAGCGACCTTGTCGACTAGCTGTTTGTGTCTGTGAACCCACAGAGCGCTTGGGAGGTCTAAGCCTTCAGGTATGTGCAGTTCCTCAAGTCTATACCATTTCGGCTTCTCTCTAGCAGGGCCCCAGGCCGTGATTTGGGACAATCTAGTAGCTTCGTAATAGAGGAATATATTCGGAAAAGACACCCCCCCTCTAGAGAATTCCCTCTGCATGATTTTATAGCTAATCCGGGGTGTCTTCTCCATCCAAACATATTTGGAAAAGAGTCGGTGGATTTGCTGTAGGGTGTTGTGCGGAATATTCAACGGGATGCATCGGAACAGGTATAATACTTTAGGGAGTAGCGACATTTTCACCGTAGCTATACGTCCCATCCAAGAGATCTCTCTGAAGTCCCATCTGCGTATCAAAGAATGTAGCTCCGCAATTAGTACATCAAAATTTATTGATAGGATACTATCAAGGTCCGCGCTTAGGTGAATTCCCAAGTGCTTAATAGACGTTGTGGACCAGTGGAAATCGTACTTTTCCTGTAGGATTAGGAGTTGCTCGCTAGGCAAATTGATACTATATGCCTCTGTTTTTGACAGGTTTATCTTGTAGTAGCTCAAGGTGCTAAACCGTTCCAAGATGAAAAAAACTGCAGGAACCGAGTTTGCAGGGTTTGTAAGAAAAAGAGTGACATCATCTGCGTACAACGCAATTTTTTCTTGGCAAGAGCCCATCCTCATTCCCTCAATAGCAGATGACGTGCGTATCATTTCTGCTAAAGGTTCCATGACTAGCGCAAATAACAGGGGGGACAATGGGCAACCCTGCCTGGTTCCGTTAGAGATGTTTAAAGATGGGGAACAAAAGCCCATGCCTCTCACCTTGGCACTTGGACTAGAATATAAGACTCTGATCATGGTTATAGCTTCATGCGGTAGGCCAAATGTCTCCAAGACTCTCCACATATATTCCCATCTGACCCTGTCAAACGCCTTTTCGGCATCTAACAACAGGGCCAGAAGGGGAGGTGTCCTGTCTTTTTGCTTCGGAAAAGATAGATATCAGACGTCTGGTATTGTCTGGTCCTTGTCGACCATATACAAAGTCAACTTGGTCTGTATCAATTAGGGAGGGCAACAGGGGGGCTAATCTATCTGTGAGAACTTTAGAGTACAATTTTATGTCCACGTTAATCAGTGAAATAGGGCGAAAATTGCTACAATGGGATGGATCTTTGCCAGGTTTAGGTATCGCAACAATGGCTGCTTCTAGGTATTCCTTAAGTATCTGTCCTCCCGACCCAATTTCGTTGTATGTGTGACATAAGACGGGTTTAAGTTGTGTCTGAAATTTTTTGTATAGTTGCCCCGGGAACCCATCCGGGCCCGGGGCTTTGTCATTTTTTAATTGCTTAAAAGCCAGTCCTATTTCTATCTCTGTGATAGGCTCAACTAGCTTATCCCTATTCTCCTCTGAGATTGTGGGGAGATTCAACTTTCTCAAGAAGGAGGAAATAGCGTGAGAAGGTGCGGCCTTAGGATTCTCATGAGATTCAATGTTGTATAGGCGTTCATAAAAGTCCGCAAAAGCCTTCCCTATCCCATCCGGGGCAGTTATCTTTTGCCCCTTGCGATGGAGGAATGGTATGCGGGAGCCAGCTACTTTCTGTTTCAGTTTGTTTGCCAGAATCGAGCCAGCTTTGTTGCTTTTGGAATACATGACTATTTTAAATCTTGAGAGGGCACGTTTAAATTTTTCCGTTTCCAGGTTTTTAATCTGTGATTTTAAGTCTAGAATCTCAGCTGACAAGCTAGCTGTAGGGGTCAGTTTATTTTGTTGCTCTTTGGATCTCAGATCACAAGTCAACTTGCCAAGCGGGACACCCCATTTTTTTTTTAGATTAGATGTCTTTGCTATACAGAATCCTCTGATATAGGCCTTCAGTGCTGCCCACCTGAATTGGTGTGAGGTCTGATTGGGTTTGTTAGTCTCTAGGAATTCTTCAATCTTGTCCGTCAGGTCGGGACAAAGGAGGCATCTTCCCATAAGAACTTGGGAAGTTTCCAGGACAGTCTGATCAGTGCAGATCCCTTGACGTCAATGGACATTATGACAGCGTCATGGTCTGACCACGGGCAGCTGCATATGCTAGAGTTAGTGATACTATTCATGGACCAAGAATCTACAAAGAAGTAATCTAACCTTGAGTACGACCGGTGGGGAGGTGAAAAGAATGTATAATCTCTCGATTCTGGGTGGCATGCTCTCCACACATCATACAATGCCGATTGGTAAATGAGGTTTCGAAATTTAGGGGCCATGGATTTAGAGTAGGTATCTAGGATTTTGCCGTTTGGGATTTTCTTGTCCAAATAGGGGTCCCAGACTAAATTAAAGTCGCCCCCCAATATCAGCGTGCCTTGTTTTAGACCTTCTATGAAGTGCAACAGCGTGTGCAAGAAGGCTATCTGGCCCTGGTTAGGGGCATAGAGGTTTACGAGAGTGTAGAGGTGTGAGTTGAGCTTACATATCACCAGCAGAAACCTCCCCTCCGGGTCTGTCTCCACATGTATCTGTTGATATGCCACCGCCGCACTAAAACAGATTGAGACGCCTCTGCTTTTCTCATGATAAGTTGAACTGAGTACCACTGGGTAGTACTTAGATTTCAGGGCTGGGGTGTTAGTTGAGGACCAGTGCGTCTCCTGTAAAAAGGACACATCACACCGATGTGTCCTCAAGTATGACTGCATCATATTTCGCTTCGCGGGCGAATTCAGTCCCTTTGTGTTAAGGGACACAAATTTGAGATTAGGGCTCATTGCGGCGGGGAGACAGGGAAAAAGAGAAAGAAGAAAAAGAAAAGAAAAAAAAACAGTAACGACCAGGGAGAAGGGGTCAGAGGATTGTTACCAATGTGTTCTCTCTGTTGTTGTTTGACCCGTAATTATGAAAATGTGGACAAAGAGTCACGTTATGGGTTCGAGTGAATCTGTGTTCTCTTGTTTACTTTCGGTAAGCTATGGTATTACCCTTGGGGGGGGCGGAAGAGTACAGTCTAGCGACCGTCTAGACCAGTGTCTAAAAAGAGAAAAATAGAAAAGGGGGGGTTAAGGTCCGGGCCGGGGCACAAGTCTGTAGTCGTGGAGAGGGGGGGGGAAGGTCCGTATCATCTAATGTACTTATTTTATAGCTCCCATTTGTTGCTCTAGATGTGGATATGGAAGAAACAAAAGTCATACCTAACTATGTAATAGGGCATTTTGCATCCAAATTATGTCAACCTTATTGTATGCGTCCCTATTAGATCTGTGTATATGAGCGGGTTAGTATTGTCGAAGAAGCAGCAATGATGGGTAAGGATCGTATGTAGGTTGTGGGCGAGATCTGTCAGTGTCTGGTTAGTGACGTAAAGAAAAAGTAAATGTTAAATAGGTTAGCGTAATGGTTCTAGAGTCCCAGCAATATGTATGGCCACACCAACATCTTTCAGACATGGCTGTGAAATAAACCGGTGTGGTGTCACCAAACTTACAAATACATAATTGCCTATAGCAATAACATTTAAACATAATCTGTTCCACAAAAAAAGTCTTTGTTACTCAGGGGCAGTGTTATCTGCTCCAACAGGTATCCCATTTGTCAACCAGTACCTTTATTATAACTAACCCATATCTCTAAGTGCAGAAACAAAAACATTACAAGTTAAATAACAACTTATGCAAATAACACATAGCATGAGGGAGTATTGTTGGTAAAGCAGCAGTTTTTTAGGTAAGGATCATAACTAGGTTGTGAGTAAGATCCGTCTGTGTTTGGTCAGTAGTATAAAAGTCAGGGAAAGAAAAAGTAGATGTTAGGTAAGCCAGTGTGGCGTCTTCAGAGACCCAACAACACATTTGCCTATGACAGCATTTTTCAGACATGACTGCGAAAGAATCTGTTGAGACGTCACCATGATCTCAAAAACATAGGTGCTTATACCAATAACATTCAAACATTATCTGACCTGCTAAGATTTTTCTTTGGTATCAGGGGTAGCGTTCTGTGGTGCAGTAGACACCTCACTTATCAAAAAGTATCTATATTTTAACTAACTCCTAACCTTAAGGGCAAAAACCAAAACATTTCAAGTTAATTGACAGCTTATATAAATGACCCAGAGCAGTAAAAGGTTAACAATGTCCTATATGAATGTGTGTGTCTAGGGTATCTCGGCAACCTGCAGGACGGGGGTAGGTGACCCCCAGATTGTCAGCAGTGTGAAATGTCTTGTGGTGTCTGTTATAAACTAAACAGGCTAGGGGATACAAGACTAAATAACTAGATACAACAAATTGCAGATACAGTCTGGTATAGCAACCGAGATCAGTTAGGTATGTGTGTAGTCTGGCTCACCATAACCGTAGTAATACAGGGAGTGCAGAATTATTAGGCAAATGAGTATTTTGACCACATCATCCTCTTTATGCATGTTGTCTTACTCCAAGCTGTATAGGCTCGAAAGCCTACTACCAATTAAGCATATTAGGTGATGTGCATCTCTGTAATGAGAAGGGGTGTGGTCTAATGACATCAACACCCTATATCAGGTGTGCATAATTATTAGGCAACTTCCTTTCCTTTGGCAAAATGGGTCAAAAGAAGGACTTGACCGGCTCAGAAAAGTCAAAAATAGTGAGATATCTTGCAGAGGGATGCAGCACTCTTAAAATTGCAAAGCTTCTGAAGCGTGATCATCGAACAATCAAGCATTTCATTCAAAATAGTCAACAGGGTCGCAAGAAGCGTGTGGAAAAACCAAGGCGCAAAATAACTGCCCATGAACTGAGAAAAGTCAAGAGTGCAGCTGCCAAGATGCCACTTGCCACCAGTTTGGCCATATTTCAGAGCTGCAACATCACTGGAGTGCCCAAAAGCACAAGGTGTGCAATACTCAGAGACATGGCCAAGGTAAGAAAGGCTGAAAGACGACCACCACTGAACAAGACACACAAGCTGAAACGTCAAGACTGGGCCAAGAAATATCTCAAGACTGATTTTTCTAAGGTTTTATGGACTGATGAAATGAGAGTGAGTCTTGATGGGCCAGATGGATAGGCCCGTGGCTGGATTGGTAAAGGGCAGAGAGCTCCAGTCTGACTCAGACGCCAGCAAGGTGGAGGTGGAGTACTGGTTTGGGCTGGTATCATCAAAGATGAGCTTGTGGGGCCTTTTCGGGTTGAGGATGGAGTCAAGCTCAACTCCCAGTCCTACTGCCAGTTTCTGGAAGACACCTTCTTCAAGCAGTGGTACAGGAAGAAGTCTGCATCCTTCAAGAAAAACATGATTTTCATGCAGGACAATGCTCCATCACACGCGTCCAAGTACTCCACAGCGTGGCTGGCAAGAAAGGGTATAAAAGAAGAAAATCTAATGACATGGCCTCCTTGTTCAACTGATCTGAACCCCATTGAGAACCTGTGGTCCATCATCAAATGTGAGATTTACAAGGAGGGAAAACAGTACACCTCTCTGAACAGTGTCTGGGAGGCTATGGTTGCTGCTGCACGCAATGTTGATGGTGAACAGATCAAAACACTGACAGAATCCATGGATGGCAGGCTTTTGAGTGTCCTTGCAAAGAAAGGTGGCTATATTGGTCACTGATTTGTTTTTGTTTTGTTTTTGAATGTCAGAAATGTATATTTGTGAATGTTGAGATGTTATATTGGTTTCACTGGTAAAAATAAATAATTGAAATGGGTATATATTTGTTTTTTGTTAAGTTGCCTAATAATTATGCACAGTAATAGTCACCTGCACACACAGATATCCCCCTAAAATAGCTATAACTAAAAACAAACTAAAAACTACTTCCAAAACTATTCAGCTTTGATATTAATGAGTTTTTTGGGTTCATTGAGAACATGGTTGTTGTTCAATAATAAAATTAATCCTCAAAAATACAACTTGCCTAATAATTCTGCACTCCCTGTACTAAGACCTATCGCAAGCTAGCCTACACGTCACAGTTTTACGTATCCAAATATCTAAAATCTCTATCAGTAGGCGTGTATATTGCCGTTTTAGCTATTGTCACATATTATTATGCTTACATCGGAAGTGGGAGACTCACCAAGGGGCGAGGGTATGTGTAAAGTGTGTATTTTGCTAAAACTAAGATGAGGTCGGAGTGTCTCAATACTTAGCACTAAGTTACCATAAGCATTCTAAGCAAGATTAACCTTTACCTGCAGCAAACATCTCAAATATTAGAAAACAAACATAAACATTACAAATGTAACATAGCATTTAGTCATTTTCATCATAAATAACGTATTAGGATCATAACAACTGGGGTAAAAAGTCTCTCATAGTGTATCCGTGATTCTGCCCCATCTCTTTGAGTGGGGCTAAATGTCTCTAGTCCTGTAACAATACGTTTCTTCCCTTTCACAGGGTTGCAAGTTAAGGGATAGACAAAAGTTACCTCCCCCTCTCCGAGACATAGCAACAAAAAACAGTGATTAATGAAACATATACTTATCAGTCATCGTCGTCTGAGGGATCCTCCATTCGATCTGATGGCAGCTGCTGAGATGATAAGTTCTGTCTTTTAGAGGAGGTGAGTCTCTGAGTGAGAGGTCTCCATTCAAATGCTGTGGGTCTCAAAATGGAAGATGATGTGGTGCTTTGTTTTGTTGCTTTAGGAGTAAGGAAGACATTCTCCCTGCTTTGGCTAGTGTTAGTGATCCATCCTTTGAGAAGAAGTTGTCCCTTGTCCGGAGTGTATGCAGTGTAGAAACGGCCATCTTTTTGAATCAGTAGTTTAGTGGTATATCCCCATCTGTACTTTATGCCTGCCTGTCTCAATGATTTGGTAACCTCACGAAAGGTGGCTCTCTTCTGTACCGTGTACTGAGATAGATCAGGAAATATTTGTATAGATTCAAATCTGTTAGGCAATGTGGGGCGCTGAAACATGGCTTTCAGGATTTGTTCCTTATATGTAAAATAGTGAAATCTGGCAATCACATCCCTTAGCTTCTCCGCTGAGACATTCCTTCCTCGAGGAAGCCTATGCACTCTATCTATCAGGGTCTCATTAGGGAATCCTGGAGGATGCAGAATTTCACAAAGCTCAGTTAGATATTTGCCCAGATCAGTCAAAGCCACATCTTCGGGAACACCTCTAAATCTCCAATTGTTCCTGCGGGAACGATCTTCCATGTCAGCCATCTTAGATTCGACAGAGTCCAGTATGTCAACCAGCACTTGTGAGTGGTTAGCTAAATTTCCCTGTTCCACTGCTAGATCCTCCTGCTTTTTCTCCAGGACATCAATACGTTCACTAATGACGCCAATATCTCTCCTGAGATCTGCAGCAGATCCCCTGATGGCTTTGGTGAGAGATTCCTGCAGGGAGTTCATCCTGTGAGTAAGAGTGGTGACAATATCTGAGGCCACTGAGCCCGTAATGTTGTTTTCTACTTCTGAAGCTTCTGTCATTTCCGGACCACTATCCAGCAGTTGTTGTGAGGTGTTAAGTACAGTTATGGGTTTTCCAGCAGTAGGTTTAGCCTTAAAATGATCCGCCACAGATTTCCTATATTCTGGAGGGTTAGTAGTTTTCCTCCTAGAGCCTTGTGGCATGGTAGAGACAGTGGAGGACAGCAGGCGGACAATAGTGTTGGACTATATGTTTAAGCAGTGACCTCCCACCAAAGTATATGGGATCAACTTCTTGTTTCACAATCTTTTAATGTGTCATCTTATGCCCCGGCCGTGGGGACCCCCATCCCTTAGTGCATGCCGTGAGCCATGTTGAGCAGTAGAGAAAGGCTTATAGCCATAAATCAGGGAAATGAATTAAAAAGAGTTCTCTTTTAGCAATAAGTGACAGAAGTCCAGGTTCAAGGCAGAATAACACTTTTCTTTTTTTATTTTGGCGGGAGTTGCCCTCTGATGTGGGAGGAAATTCGTTCCAGGAGATCTGTAAATATATATTCCCTTGTGAAGGCCGAGAACTAAGTGGCGTCAGCTTACTGTGGGGGACATATAATAATAAAAAGTGTCTTTCTAGGGGGTGCTGCAACTGTTATAATATACAGATAATGTAGTAGATGCATGTGCAGTTAAGTCTATGTACATTCGTTATCCTCAGGGTGAAAAAAGGATATTACCCGTTAAATGCCCTGCTGTAGAGGCTTGAACAGAATGCAGGTCAGGGCTGTATAGCCAGCCAAGTTGGTGAATATAAGCAGTGAGGCACTAAAGGTCAATACTGATCACTGTGACAACCGTGCTGCAATATAGAAGAACCAGGCCTGGTTAGGTGTACGGTGATTGCACTATGGCCTGCGCTTAGTTTTTGATGGTTAGTTAGTCCTAGTGTTTCAAAGTTAAGCCAGCTTCCTCAGCATATGATTAGTGCTTGCAGTGTTCCGGAGCGGAGCCCCGACCCTCCGGAACAGACTAGTGTGCTCTGACTGCGTGCGCCTCTCCGGCACCCCGCCGTCTAAGTGCTTTTTGTTTGTTTTCCCTTGGGGGGGGGTTAGGTGTACACCCTTGACTTGGCCGTGCAATTATGTATAAAAAGTATCTCAAATTGTTTCGCAGCTTGTCAGGTCACTGTTTCCCAGGTTCAGAGCAGAGGGCACCTTCTTCACAGCAGACGCCTGATGACGTCACCGGGTAATGGCCCTTTCGTATCGATAGCTGAGTGTGACTGACAGGTGTTATTTTTTGTTAAAGAATAAAAAATAAAGGCTTCCTCAGCTCACATTATATCTCCGATTCTGGTCACCTGTGTATCTGATGCTCCGCGCCTAGCCCAGAGGAGTTTGTGGGCTAAAGTGATAATGCGCTCAGCTCCTGCCTCTCCTGTGCTGGGGTTTTCAGTCGAGAAAGCTGATGTTTAGTCCTTAGATTATTGTTGGGACCGGCTTCCCACAGCTCTGCAGTGTCAATGAGCTAATAAAATATAAAAACTTGGGAAGAAGTGTGTCATTTAATTCGTTTTTAGGGATAGTTATGCAGGAGCTCTGCAAACATGCGACCGCTCGTAGCTCAGGCTAGCTCCGCCCCCCAGATATATCCTTATTTAACCCGCATCCCAGTCTGTATAAGTCTCTTTCTTTGTTCAGTCACCTATGGGTCTCCTTATGACGGTACCCTTATGCCATCTCTTGGCTTTCGATAGTGTCTCTTTGCTGAACCTTTTCACATGACTTTGTTTCCATCCACATTATAACATTTGAAGGAGTGTCACATTTTCTATAATTTTCCCCTGCTGTTCTTTCTACTCGTAAGACAATGTGTCTCCCCCTACAGGGATGACAGCTTAATGGGGGGGCAATCATCAAGCCTAACTTAAACATTCAAAACAACATAACAAGAAAAAACAAAAAAAGAGAAAAAACAAACAAAAAAACAAACCAACATAACATTGAATCCTATTTCATCACTGTATACTTTAACGCTACAGTATCTAATAGTTGCTTACTCATCCAACTGTTCCCTTACGAGGTTTTGGTAAACCTACCAGTCACCACTTCTCCTCCCTTCTAGGTGATGCATTGTCAGCTATCTCTGTTCCCACAGCACTTTCTATGCTCTAGTCCCCTCTGGTCGTTTATTGCTATGCATTATCCAGTGGAACCAAATTTTCTGGAATGAAGACCCTGTATCCTGCACTAACGCCACTGACTCATACATCAAGTTTACCATTTGTATTCTAGCAAGAACCTCTGTCCATGTCGGTGTTGCTGTCTTCCAGTATTTGGCGATTGCTATTCTAGTTGTAGTGCATACAATTCAAATAAAAGTATTCATGTGTGAGTTAAGTCCAGGGATACGCTCATGCAGTAGCGCTTGAGCTGGAGTGAGAGAGATCTGTTCGTCCAACATTGTACTCCGCAAAATTGACAGGTCCTGCCATATTTTTTCGACTTTGGGGCACTCCCACCACATGTGAATATAAGATCCCAACACTCTGAAACCCCTATAGCAGTGATTATAGCATCCCTTTGTCATGTGAGGTGTCTTAGTTGGTGTTAAGTACCATCTAAAAGATGTTTTTATTATGTTCTCTCTTAGGTCAGCACTAATGAGGCCTTTGCTAGAGTAGTACAGCGTGTCATGCCAGATGTCAGTCTCCACCTCTCTATTGATATCCATTTCCCAATGTAGCATTAATTGGGTTTCAGTTTGGGTTCGTGTTTCCTGAATAGAAATGTATAGTCGATTAATTGCTTTCTTGGGTTTAGTGGCTGCCGTGCATAGTTGTTCCAGGGTCGTCTGTCATCTGCATAGTGTATTTGTTCCTAGATATTTAGGTGTGGCCAAAATCATTTGTAGATATAGGAACCAATGTGTTGGAATGGGTTCTAGTTTTTGTTGGAGCTGAGTGAATGTCAGTATTTTACCATTAAGCAGCATATCCGCCACCCTATACAGCCCTTTGTTCTCCCATTTCTTTATCTGATTCCTAAATTCTTCATTTATTATATATTTTAAGGGTATTATAAATGAGTGTGTAGGAAATAGTTTTCCCATCTGTTGGGATTTTGCCCACTGTTGCCTAGTAAGCTGTGTGGTTTTATTGTGATATGAATTGTTATGTTTGTGTGTCCCAGTATTCGAGAGAATATCATCCGGTGTTTCTTGTCCCTAGCGTAGTTTTAGATTTGGTTATTTTGTGCGATTTCTCTAGAGAGTCTATTTCCATGTGTAGTTGCTTCATAAGACTATTATTTTGCTTCCTATATAATGCTTTTTCTTTAATCAATATTCCCCTGATCACCAATTTGTGTGCCGCCCAAGGCGTTATGGGATTCTTTGTGGAGTCTACGCTAATCCGCCAGTATTCCTCTAGGTTTTGGAGTATTTCATTTTTTTATAAGTGGGTTCCTAATGCAAGATGAATCATATGTCCAAGTCTTTGTCCGTTTCGGGTCTGATAGATCCCCTATACTCAACAGGGTAATAGAGTGGTCTGACCATACACAAGGATAGATATCTATGGATTTGATAGTTGGTTGTAGGATCTGGCTAGTGTAGACATAGTCAATTTTCTTGTAACTATTATGTGCCAATGAGTAAAATGTGGTATCCTTAGTCTCCCCATTCATAACTTGCCATATATCTTATAGAGTAGAGTATGCTGTTGTCAATGATTGGAGGTCAACATTAACGTTTCCTGCCAAAATTATTTGCATCCTGGACCAGCTAGTCAACAGATTAAAGATGGTGTTAAAAAACTTGTCTTGTTGCTCGTTAGGAGCATATATATTACACAAAAGCACATCTATCTCCCTTAAATGTCAAAATATCAGTAGATACCTGTCTTCTTTATCTGATATAGTTTATGTATAAGCGGTATAGAAGAGTGTATTAAAATAGAAACTCCTCTCTTTTTGGAGTCTAGGGTCGAATGATATTGTCGGGTAGTCTTTCGCCCAGTATTGGGAATAGTCGACTCAAGAAAGTGAGTTTCCTGAAGGAAAATAATAGTCGCCTTCAGTCGTCTATCATTTGTCATGGCCGTCCGTCTTTTTTGTCCGTATTGAGGCCTCTCGCATTATGAGATCAAAAAAATCTTAGGCAATGTCATGGTAGATATAGCTATTCTTCTGCATCTTGCCACTTTTTAGGATGTGGCTTTGGGATTGTCTGGTCTGCGTGGGACAGGGTGACTCTTTGCTATATATGGTCTGAACAATGTTAGCATTCCTTCTCCCTATTTTCGGGAGCCGTCATCTCGTTATAAGTGTGGTGTACCTCTGGTATCTCAGTAATTCACTTGTTGGCGAGCATATAGTGTCTATAGTGTCTTATATAGATATATAATGACAAAATAAACAGTAGAATAAACATTAACAACATGCACTGAAAAAACTTTTCAATAAACATGTATCAACACAAACACAATTTTTTTTTCCATACCTGCAGTCATAACAGATATTATAACATGTTACCTCTAGTAGTAGGTGGTGAACCTACCATAGTCCTTTAGACCTAGCCCTAGTAGCTTCGCTGTCTTCTTGGAGATCAAAAGCTTTGGGTAATTCACAGAGTTCTCAGTTAAGAATTGGTGCGCGATTATAGAAGTTGTTTAGTTCTTCTTTGGGCACCTCAGGTTTTAGTTTTCTTCCTGGTGATTTTCCTCCATTTTATCCTTTGGAGCTTTGCATGGAACTGGTTTTAATCAGACCGTTTTGCTGTAGTATCATCTGTCGGGAGATCAGGTGGTTCCAAGTCGAGGAATTTTCAGATGTCAGGAATCTCTTCCATTGTCTTGATAGTAGCCATTCTTCCATTCCTCACAACAAGTAGCGCAAAGGGAAAGTCCCATCTATAGGGGATATGTTTTTTTCTTAGTAGGAGAGTAAGTGGTCGTAGTGCATTGCGTCTCTGTAGGGTCTTAATGCATAGGTCTTTGAAATACTGAAATACATTTCCTTGAAACTTGAACGTGGGATTTTTGTCTGGCTGCCATCAGTATCTTTTCCCTGTCAGGAAATCGTAGAAGTTTGATGATCACATCTCTTGTGGGTTGATGAGGCTTAGGCTTGGCTCAAAGGGCCCTATGTGAAGGGCCCTATGTGCTCTCTCTATTTGGTTCTCCACTTCATTTGCTTCTCCTGAGATAGCGTGGAACAATTGTTGGAGGTAGTTGGGGAGCTCTTCAGTACCTATTGTTTCAGGGATACCTTTGAGTCTGATGTTAGATCTTCTGCTCCTGTTTTCCATATCTTCCAGCATCTCCTCCAGTTCTATTATTGCCGGTTGTTGGGTTGTTAGGGATTGTGAAACCATAGTAACTTCTTCGCCTATTTCATCTGTAGCAGTTTGCAAAGAGTCTACACGATTCCCCAGCTTTGAAATCTAATTTTTAATATCAGTGAGGCTGCTGGTGACCGTGGACTGGAAACTCTCTATTTTTCCCCACAGTTTTTCAAAGTTGGATTGTATGTCTTGCTTAGAGACCAGAATTTGAAGGTCAGCCCTAGTCACAGGAGCCATATCTTCTGAGCCTGCCTCATTATCAGAGAAGTCATGCTCCTCCACCTCATTGGCAATGTGACCTTGAGATTTGGTCATTCTAGGTGTCTTAAAGTATGTGTCCATGGACAAGGGTTTCACCCCTTTGTCATACTTGGTGCCTTTCCTAGTGGACATTATAACTTTCTAAAGGTGGAAAACTGTCTCCGCAATGTAGTTAGGTTATTTGAACTTCTGTGTGAATATACGAGTCCAGTCACCACCGCCTTTCAGTTGTAGAAAAAGGCAACAAGGCAGGCACTTCCCATGATCTCTGTTAGCAATTTAAATTTGCACCACCCTGTATCTCCTGTTCTTGATCGTGTCAGCTCTCACCCTCAGGTCATCTAAAACCGTCACCTGTGGTCATTATGATGTTTCTTGTCAATTGTTGAAAGTATTTGGTAGCAGCATATTTAGGTATCCTCCCGAGAACTGTGACTTTTTTCCAGATCTTTAGTAGCTAGGTCAGTACATTTCTGTCAGACTGGTCAGGTATATGTCCTTAGATATTCATTGCTTTCCTCAGTTTAATGTCTCTTCCCCAGTTGGTCAAACATATAGACTACAAGTATATGGCGTGTTTGTTGAGGTATTTGGGTTGTCCTGTCTCCCCAGAGCATATGTTGTCACTGGATGAAAACAGAGAGGGATAGAGGGGATATGACCTACTGACACGCCGTTCAGCAGGAAATGAGGGGGATAGAGGACAAAACAACAACTGTGATCTATGGTAATTGATAGATGCTTTTCGCAAGCAATTTCACCCACAGCCTCATCTGCAGTTGCCAGCCTTGTCAATGTGAGAACTATGGTTCTCTATTAGTAGATGTATGCCCTTCCTAACCAGCAATAAATAGTTATATAGTCACTGAAGCCCCCTATATATAGTGTATCGTGTAGGTGTGATGGAAACTGCACACTTACATAAACCACGTGGCGGCTTCTGCTGAGAGTCTCGGATTCTTATTCTTAGTGGCTCCACAAAGCTCTCTCTCTGCTGTTAGCATGTAGTCCGCTTTTTGATCGCGGCAGAAACAGCTCTGCACCTTCTTATACCGCGTAGGAGCTCCGGTCAGCTTATCTACTAGGCCTTAGTCTCCGATGTATTATACTGGCTACGTCATCTTTGTAGCTGGATCCAGTGTTAATGCAGTCTTTTCCTCTGGCTTTAGCATGGAACATAGATACCCATACTCCGGAGCGGAGCCCCGACCCTCTGTAGCTTTTGTATGGGAATCCCGCTGTATTCCGGTATAGGCCCACCTCTCAGTATGATCTGGTCACAGAAAGCCGTGATAAGTAGCTAGCGCTCGCTTTTGAGCTTTCTAAGGTGATAAAACTGTTGCAGCTGGCTATCAGCGACTTCACCACCACTTTGTAAAAGTGTATACTTTCTTTGACAAGTGTTTTTGTCGGCTGTTATACTTTTAGACCTCTGAATCCTATATTTTAAAGGGACAGTACACTGTAAAATTGTTTTTCCATTAATATCTTTTTAGTGACTTGTTATACCAGCTGCAAATATATAAAATGTATGAGAAATGACATTTTAGTTTTGTGCTTTAAAACCACAACCTATTGAAATGGGTTGAGCTTGCAGGTTATATTAGATCTTATTATGTTATCACTTTGTGTACACAGACTTGTTTCCTTATCTTATATTTATAGTCTGTAAACCAAAGCTCAATACTTAGAGAGGACAATGGAAAAATAACGTTTTATTACTTAAGGAATAGTCTAGTCGAACTTAAACTTTCATGATTCAGATAGAAAATTCAATTTTAAGCAAGTTTCTAATTTACTCCTATTATCAATTTGTCTTTGTTCTCTTGGTATCTTTATTTAAAAAAAGCAAGAATGTAAGCTTAGGAACCGGACCTAGGCCTTAAGAGCTGGCTACATTTAGTCACCAATTAGCAAGTGCTACCCAGGTCCTGAACCAAAAATGGGCAGGCCCCTAATCTTACAATCTTGCAAGCTATTACTTGATGATATATGCTATATGTTTGATTTGCCTTTAAGACCATGTCAGCTAAACATATGATTTGGCTGGAATTTGCTCATCTTTTCATGATTTTGTTCTTGTGAATTACATTAATACTGTATATATCATTATCATCTGTGTGACTTTTTCTCTTTCTGTAAGGAATATAAGGATCCTGCTTAAAACAAAACGTCTAATCTATAGTCTGTAATCTAAAGACTTTTCTACAACACAACCCTTCCTTGTAAACAAGAAATGAAATAGACAAAGAGATTATAATACTTAATATTTTTTTTCCAGAAAATAAAGTGTGCATACATTTCCCCTGCCGCTTACAAACAAACACAGACCAACCCAGTTATGTCAACATAAAACAAAGACCTTATCGAGCTAGCTAGTTTTCTTCTGAGCCTGAGATAAGATCATATGACCAATGAAACTTAGAAAAACAGTTTCTAAGCTTTTGCCATATGTTTTCCTAAAACCTTGTTAGTGAAGTGGGTGTGGTACACACAACAATTAACAGAACTTGTTGTTTTTTTCCCTTCTCAGCAAAACCCTGACAAATGCAACTGTTGTACAACTAGAAAGAATCCAAATTTTGTGATTTTATTATTATTTTTTTTTTTTTAAATTGTATTTTTATTGAGGTTATACAATACATAAATGAATGCAGGGTTACAATACAAATTTAAACTTGAGTATATAAGAGCATTCGCGCGTGGCAGTCAATAGAGTCCATCTTATATACAAGAGTTTTAGTATGTAGTGTACATTTTTTAAGCTTACATAGAATAGAAACAAATGCAAGAATGCAATAATACTCTACGTGCATAATATATCATAAAAATAAGATATAACTCTCTAGTGCATAAACATATCAATTTGTAGATATGTAACAAATATAATCAGTATTAAACCTCTTTTATATTGGAATCGGTCTATTCCCCAGTATATTTAACAGCTACTCATGGGCCATGGTCATAATATAAGTAGGTGGGAGTAGTAATGTCAAATTTACAGGGATAAGGGGCATTTTTGAAACAACAGAGGCAAACTATAGTGTACTAGAACAAGTTGTAAGTGATATGTAGGTTAAATATAGACCATTTTTAGATCTGAATAGGGGTTAGTGAAAAAAAAAATATTTTTTAGGGAGACCAAGCATAGATACATCTACGACGACCAGTCAGACAGGGGTTTGTTGCGCTATGGTCGAGTAGGTAGGACTCTTCACTCCAACTCCATCACGGAATATGAGTGAATCAGTATAGCCTGCAAATCACCACTTGCGCCAGCCAGATCAGCCATCCTGTAAATGGAATGTTCTGAGACCCGCACTCGGGGATTGGCCACACATCCCACGAGGTTGGGCTGCTCTTTATTGTCTCAATGTGCCTAGCAGTTAACTGCAGCCTGTCTCTTTGAATCCACACTTCTGGGGCTGGTATCGTAATCTCGGTTGAGTGTGTAGTCTCAGATTTCTGTAACTGTTGTAGGCAGTCGATGTTTCTGAGCACATCCACCTCAAACTTATCAAAGAGGGCTAGTAAAATTAGCGAGGCATCCTCCATAACGTCAAGAGCTTAAGCTGACCGTAGAGACCGCCAAACTAGGGAGCTCTCTTGACGGCAGTAAAAAATTTTTTTATTGAAGAGTGAAGGTTGGATAATAGCTTGAAAGATAACGTCTCCAGTTCCTTAAGTATGGTAATAGTATCCAAACCTCACATAATTTGAGGAATAAGTGTTGAAATATAGTTTAAAAAGGAAATTTAAGCTTACCTGATAAATTGATTTCTTCTACGATACGACGAGTCCACGGATTTCATCCTTACTTGTGGGATATTATCCTCCTGCTAACAGGAAGTGGCAAAGAGCACCACAACAGAGCTGTATATATAGCCCCTCCCTTCCCCTCCACCTCCAGTCATTCGACCGAAGGTTATAGGAAGAGAAAGGAAAAACTAAAAGGTGCAGAGGTGACTGAAATCAGGGCTGTATGCTTAGGAGCCAGCCCATTTCTGGAGCACTATATGTCAGCAGTTTTGCAAGAATGTTATCCATTTGCAAGAGCACTAGATAACAGCACTATTTCCTGCCATATAATGCTCCAGATTCCTACCTAGGAATCTCTTTAACACAGAATACCATGGCAATAAAATAAAATTTGGTAATAGAAGTAAAGTGAATATTTTGTTTTAACTGGTATGCTCTGTCTGAATCACAAAATAACATGTTATGCTATTTTTTTGTACATTTTAATGTACCTAGTCTGCCAGATTCTAAGGACCTCCTACCTAAGCGCATGTGAGTCAGTCCCAGTGAGTAAACAGCTGACCAGCCCAGGCAGAAAATCCTCACATTCTGACCTGTTAGGGGGGGGGGGCTCAAGGGTAGAACTGAGAAACAATGATTTCTGTGACACATTGAATGTTTAACTTTTAATGAAAGTGCAAGTGCTGGAGTACCCCTTGCTAATGATCCAATTACCCCAGTGGTAAATGTATCACAGCTTGAGAAACAAGATTCTATGATGTCACAAGACTATTAGACATAGACAAAACATTTCTAATATTTATACCTGGTGTTATTTAATAATGATATGTGTGACCCTTACATTTAGCTCCTAGAGAAATGATTATTTGGGTGTTTTATAGAATTTAACACTGTGCTACTGAAACTACTGTTCATATCCTGAACTGCTGAACACATAAAGAACACACATTAAACCCAAATATTAAATTCCACATAACATATGTCATTAAGCATAATACCACAACTGTGTAATGTAATCTTTTTTATTTTGCCTGAGTTATCGTCATTTGGGATGCTGACTTGAATTCTGTATAAATGTGCTGCAGTTTGCCAGACTTTGCTACCTGCTTTATAGCTATTGGTTAGATTAGGAGTGCATTTGCATCAGGGCTCTGATTGGCTACAGCAAAGCAAATAAAGGGAGTTTGATAAGAGAAGTAAATTAGAATTTTTTTTTAAATTGTGTGTTCTGTCTGAATCATGAAAGAATATATTGAGTTGTACGTCCCTTTAATGGGACAGTAAACACCTTGAAATTTTAATACAAAATGTTTAGTTATACATAATAAAACAATGTAGCAATATAATTTAATTACTTATTTTAATGACTTTTCGTGTAATTTAGCACTGAAAATTGGATTTTCTCAATCTAACAGTGGTTTATACTCCCTGCTGATTTATCAAGGCTAACTTTGCTACATATATGTCTCTAATTGGTTTTAAATTATAACAATTGCAAAACATTGTGTTTTATGCTAACATTATGACTGTGATTAGCAGCCTAAAGCTCGGATTGCCTCCTCCAATTAATGCAAACTGAGGGTGAAGTCTGTCTACTAAAAACAGTTGCAGTTAAAAGACTTTTTAGTTTTAAAAGTGTTTAGACTTGGCTGATATGTTATTTAATACCAACACAACAAAAAAAACCTGTCCATTTGATAGAAAATGTATAGTATTTCACTCTACAGGAAACCCACACCCTCTGCATTAATCAATTTTTCTTCGTTCCCTTGCTATCTTTACTTGAAAAAGCAGGAATCTAAACTAAGGAACCAGCCCATATTTTGTTCAAAACCCTGGATAGCGCTTGCTGATTAGTAAAAATATTTTTGGTCAAGTTCCTAAGCGTTCATTCTTGCTTTTCAAATAAAGATACCAAGAGAACGAAAAAAATGATAATAGGAGTGAATTAGAAAGTTGCTTAAAATTGCATGCTCTGTTTGAATCATGAAAGAAAACATTTGAGTTTAGTATTCCTGAGTGTGCCCTGTAATTGTAATAAAAAGTAATGGACCCTTGGCTAGCTACCTGGATAGCAAGATACAAAGCACAAAGTGCCAATTATAGAAGCTTCTAGTTGAATCCAGTCTCCTAAAGCTAACCTGCTAGAGTGAAGCAGATGACATCAGAATCATAACCGCCTATCAAAATACAGTTTCAAGAGGAGATATGAGCTCGGGGATGTAAACTGATTACACATTAGGCTGCTAAAGTTGTATATAAATATAACTGTATAAATAGGCAAATGTGCACTGTAATTTGGGTGAAAATATTTTATCAAAATTTAAGGGCACATGAGTGCTACTCTAGAAGACCATCTCCGCCTATCCAAAGCAATAGGTCTTCTGTAAAAGAAAGACGTGATTTGTAGCTTTTGATCCATCATAGTAGATGAGTTTGAAAAAAAAGACCGAAGTCCATCGAGTTCAGCCTATACAAATCTAATACACTTACAAAAAAGCTCCAGTTGATCTTAAATTAATACCATTACAGGGTTACCCATTTAACACAAGCAATCATATCCATGAATTCTATTTTCTAGCCAGAAATGTATCCAATCCATTTTTAAATGTAGCTAAGGTTATGGCATTCACTACCTCCATTTTCTTGGAATAAACAGAGCTTCTCCCATCTCTGTATAAAGGCCTTGAATTTATTTATATAAAGTAATCATGTCACCTCTCAAGCTCCTTTTTTCTAGAGAAAACAGACCCAGTTTGGTTAACCTCTCTTCATAGCTTAAATACCCCATCCCCCTTATTATCTTTGTGGCCCTTCTCTAAAGTTTTTCTAGGTCTGCAATATCTTTTTTTGAGAAGATATTTGAGAACTGCACTCTATACTCAAGGTGAGGTCTTACCAGGGATTTATATAGTGACATAATTATGCTTTCCTACCATTAATAAATGCCACTTTTAATACATGATAGTATCTTATTAGCCTTAGAAACCGCTGCCCTGTCTTGTGCACCCAAATATAATTTATTTTAGTTATAGAGAAGATACAATTCTACTATAACTTACTGAGCAATAGGCCAAAACTGGCGGGGAGGACAGAATCTGAAAATAAGTGAGGGAGTATATAGAAAACCCAGTGTTTACACCAAAAGGATAGAAATAGTAAACACCATGCAAATGGATAAATACCATAAACACTGGAATACTTCAGATGACAGGAGAGGAGGGGAAAAAAAAAAAAGCACCAAACAACAGTTTTTGATCTGAATAGGATAAACGGCGCCAAGAACTCTTCTGCTGAGCTTCCTAGATCATATGTCCTTTTCGGCTGCCTGGACCCTGGTCTGTCATCAATCAACTTCACACTTTTACTTGACTTTCCTGCCAAATGCCTGACTCATTAGTGAAACTCTAGTAAACTCATGTATTGTGAGAAGTCAATAACAGACGGCTCTCTCAAAGACAATGTTGTCTCTGCTTCGCTAGTATAATAATTATCTGCAGAGATATGGGGCAGTTTTGCCTTTTAACCTATTGCACTGCATTTCAGACTTCTCTGAAGAGGTTAAGAATTTAAAGTTAAGGATCAGGTTTTAGTAGCAATGGGAAATCTGTAAGTGGCGCCTCTGGCTTTATAAGGGTTAAGTTGTTTGCATCATCTCAGCCAGAATACACTGCAACATTTTAAGAATTTAAAGTAGAGATAAGGTTGATTTACTTAGTAAATCTTGAGCAAAATCTGTCTCTGAATTCCTCTTAGAGGCGGCACAGAACTATCCAACAAAAAAGAGTTTTAATTAAACAGCAAATTGATGCACAAACCTAGAAACCGCAGGTAACCAAGCACTTACCAATTTAAAAAAAAAGAAAAGTTTGGTAACAGAAATAAAGATTCTGATACCCAGTAATACAATTCTGAAAAAGTAACAAGCATTTGATGTTTTCCAGTGTCTGTGCCTTTATAATCCTATTGGAGGGGGTCATGAGGTGCTCTCATGGTACAGCAATAAGATTCAACACAGGATACTGGCAAAAATATATATATTTTATAATAGAAGTAAATTTAAAACGGTTTTAAAGTTTTATGCTCTGTCTGAATTGTGAAAGTTTAATTTTGACTTCAATGTGCCAATGATTTTGATTTAAGTAAATACAAAAATAAAATATTGTCAGTTAGGTAGCTGCCTATGATTTGTTCAATCAAATGGCAACCAACTGGTTGGTTATTATGATGCATTCCATGCACTGCTACAACTGAAGAAGTAAGGTATGCGATTTGTTGAGGGGGCAACAATGCTTTGAATAGGTAGCCAAAAATAATTACACTAACATTTTTCCAAAAATTGTGAACATGGGGGAAAAAGATACATATTTAAAATCCAAGTTATATATATTCTATTCTATGTATGAATAATGCACCAGCAGATTCTGCAGCTCTATGTAGGGGGGGGCGCAATACATTAAACATAAAAAAGTCAGATAGGGACAGGTTTACAGGTCCCTACTCCCTAGGGATCTTACAATCTAAGTGGTAGATTGGAGACAAAAGGTGGGAGTTGTAGACTCTCGGACATTAATACAGCGTGAAATCTCACCACAGTTAATTGTAATGATAATTTGACTGTAACAAACATGCAATTAGTAGTATAGCAGTTTTACAAGAGAATGTAATAAGTGAAGACAACATGAATAAATAAATCCTTTAATAGTGAAGGTTTTAGTGACTCTGGTTATTAGTTGGTCAAGTTCTCTTAAAGGGCCATTTGTTCACACCCTGAATAAGAGAGGGACACGACTAGTTTACATATAGTACAAGGGCTTACAGTCTCCATGTACAAGTCACAATGATGCAATTTGTAATAAGGCACAATGCACTGTAGCTTTTGAAAACTAAATGATCACTGTTGGAAAATCAAGAAGGATGATGAAACACTCAACAAAATGAATGAAAGCATATGCACATATTGATGAAACAATGAAAAATTTAATGAATGTTTTATATATATATATATATATAGACCACCACCTCTGCCATCTCATAACAGGTAATATTTGTAATTAACCCCTTCGTGACCAATTTTCTGACCATTTGGGACCAGGGCTAGTTTTACATTTCTGCGGTGCTTGTGTTTAGCTGTAATTTTCCTCTTACTCATTTACTGTACCCAAACATATTATATACCGTTTTTCTCGCCATTAAATGGACTTTCTAAAGATACAATTTTTTCATCATATATTATAATTTACTATACATTTTTTTTTATAAAATAATGAAAAAATGGAAAAACACACTTTTTCTAACTTTGACCACCAAAAACACCCATGCTAAATAGTTTCTAAATTTTGTCCTGAGTTTAGAAATACCCAATGTTTATATGTTCTTTGCTATTTTTGCATGTTATAGGGCAATAAGTACAAGTAGCACTTTGTTATTTCCAAACCATTTTTTTTTCAAAATTAGCAAGTTACACTGATATCTGTCAGGAATCCCTGAATAACCCTTAACATGTATGTATATATATATATATATATATATATATATATATATATATATATATAGTAGACAACATAAAGTATTGATCTAGGCCCATTTTGGTATACAGTATTTCATGCCACCATTTCAACGCCAAATGCGATCAAATAAAAAAAATTGTTCACTTTTTCACAAACTTTAGGTTTCTCACTGAAATTATTTACAAACAGCTTGTGCAATTATGGCACAAATGGTTGTAAATGCTTCTTTGGGATCCCCTTTGTTCAGAAATAGCAGACATTTATGGCTTTGGCATTACTTTTTGGTAATTAGAAGGCCGCTTAATGCCGCTGTGCACCACATTTGTATTATGCCCAGCAGTGAAGGGGTTTATTAGGGAGCTTGTAGAGTTAATTTTAGCTTTAGTATAGTGTAGTAGACAACCCAAAGTATTGATCTAAGCCCATTTTGATATATTTCATGACACCATTTCACCGCCAAATGCGATCAAATAAAAAAAATTGTTCACTTTTTCACAAATTTTAGGTTTCTCACTGAAATTATTTAAAAACGGTTTGTGCAATTATGGCACAAATGGTTGTAAATGCTTCTCTGGGATCCCCTTCGTACAGAAATAGCAGACATATATGGCTTTGGTATTGCTTTTTGGCAATTAAAAGGCCGCTAAATGCTGCTGCGCACCAAACTTGTATTATGCCCAGCAGTGAAGTGGTTAATTAGGTAGCTTGTAGGGTTAATTTTAGCTCTAGTGTAGAGGTCATCCACCCCCTGATCCCTCCCTGACCACCCTCAAACAGCTCTCTTCCCTCCCCCACAGCACAATTGTCACCGCCATCTTTAGTACTGGCAGAAAGTCTGCCAGTACTAAAATAAAAGCTATATATATATATATATATATATATATATATATATATATATATATATATATATATATATATATATAATATATATAAATATATTTTAATCTATAATGCAGTGTTAGATTCCCCCTTAGCCCCAACCTCCCTGATCCCCCCCAAACAGCTCTCTAACTCTCCCCCCTCTACCTATTTGCCGCCATTCTGGGTACTGGCAGCTGTCTGCCAGTACCTAGTTTGCTAAAAAAAATGTTGATTTTTTATATAAAAAAACTGAAAAAAACATTTTTCTGTAGTGTAGCAGCCCCCCCTCCCAGATCCCTTTCCCAGCGTTTATTACCCCCCTCCCTCTCCCTCCTTCCAATATAGTTATTAATGGGCTTAAAATTGCGGGTGCGTGTCAGGCACGTCCTTGGTCACTAACTGTATTTTTTTGTAGGACGTGCCTGACACGTCCCTGGTCGTTAAGGGGTTAAAAAGGGACAGTCTTGTCAAAAATAAACTTTCATGATTCAGAAAGGGCATATTATTTTAAACAACCTTCCAATTTACTTTTATTTTTAATTTTGCTTTGTTCTCTTGGTATTCTTAGTTGAAAACTAAACATTGGTAGGCTCATAGACTAATTTCTTAGCCCTTGAAGGCCGCCTCTTATCTGAATACATTTTTATTTTTTTCACAACTAGAGGGCGTTAGTTCATGTGTGCCATATAGGTAACATTGTACTCATGCCGTGGAGTTACCTAGGAGTGAGCACTGATTGGCTAAAAAGCAAGTCTGTCAAAAGAACTGAAATAAGGGGGCCTTCTGCAGAGGCTTAGATACAAGGTAATTACAGAGGTGAAAAGTTTATTAATATAACTGTGTCGGTTATGCAAATTTGGGGAATGGGTAATAAAGGGATTATCTATCTATTTATTTAAACAATAAAAATGATGGTATAGACTGTCCCTTTAATTTAAATACTCTAGTGTTCAAAAGAGGGGGCTGCAAAATATATCAAACATTGTAAAATAACTTTGTCCCTTTGCTTTTCTAAAAGTTACTGAGCACAATATGTATATACTCCACTTTGGGAGGGGCGGGGCAGCAGGTGGCTAGTGGTTGGGATTATAAAAATGTTTGCTAGCTGGTGGGCGTTTCACGGTGGTGTTTAAATTGTCCTTTGTCGGGGCTAAGGAAAATTCTGCAAATCGGGAGATATGACTGAGAGACAGCAGTACAGAGGTCAGAGGTAGAGATTGCCCCTCTCAAATCAGGAAAGTTGTGAGGTCTGCACATGATATATATTAAAGTGAAAGTAAAGTTGGTCCCCTTCGAACACATTAATTTTTTCTACTACCTTAGTATATTATGATCGCTAACTTTATTTTCATAAATGTATCAATAATTAGAAGTTTTATTAAAAATCTAATTTCCTACCGTATTTATTCCAACTCCTCCCATCCTCTACTTCCTATATTTCTGGGTTCTGACATATAGAGCGGTCCCAACCCGCTCTATACGTAGCTCCAAAGCGCATTCACAGTGCCTATTTGTATTGCCCATGCGCTAATCCGGTACGGCTCCATCTACTGCGCATGCGCTTCTTGACAAAACTGTTTGTGCCCAGAGAAACGGGAGCGCGCTCCTGATATCTTGGTGTATGGCCATGTATTGCGCATGCGCAAATCCAGTACGGCTCCGTCTAGTGCGCATGCGCTTCACGGCAAAACTGTTTGTGCCCAGAGAAACAGGAGCGCGCTCCTGATATATTAGTGTCTGGCCAAACATTTGCGCATGCGTAGATTAATAAGAAGGCGGGTGACGTGTTTCACGGCCGCCTAACGGCCAGATTTTCAATTGGCTGTTGACAACACGTGACCCGGAGTGAATTTTTTTATTTATTTACGGGTTGAATTTGGATAGGTTAAAAAGTTTTGTAAAAAAGGCGATAACTGATTCCAGCTCCATTAAAAAAAAAACGATGAATGAAAGTCATATTATTTATGCCCAAAGACTGCTACTGAGGATCGCAAACCAGGTAACTTTACTTTCACTTTAATATGCTAAAAAAAATAATATTATGCTTTTTAAAATATATTATAGAGTTAAATAATTTGACAACACTTTATAAATAAACAATAATGAAAAACAGATCTATACATAGATAGAAATATATATAGTAAAAATAAATTCTCACGTTTTTATTAAACTTTACTTGATTAATAACGATAAAAATGTTAGTCCTACCACTTTACCATATTAAAAATATAAGATGCATTGCTTTTTACTACATTCTGCTTTAAAAAATAAATAAAAATAAGTCTAATTATGCTATTTACGCTAACATATATTTATTTAAAAAGGCTGAAAAGAAACACTAGTTTGCCTCAAAACTCAAAAGCATACAAATTATTACAGACATATAAATATAATGTAATAGATCTTCAGTTCAACAATATTGTTGAGCAAAAGGATAATGAACAATATTTGTTATTTTGATACAGCTGGAAAACAACCTTGTATGAAATACAAGCATGTCAAACGATCAGATGAACTGCAAACAGCTTAAGCGTGGGTGGCAGGAATAATAATTAAAAAGAAAAATCATTTTTATCTCATATAAATTATGTTTCAAAAGTTGTACTGTATAGAACACAAGCGCCGCTACATATTTTTTTATTGTAATATGTGATTTGACAAGCACAGAAAAAATTACAATATTTCCTCTACATTTACAGAAAAATGGGTGGGGAATGCAAATGTGATTACTCGAAAACCATATTAATTGGACATTAAACACATTGATATGGTAATATAAAATGATAAATTGTAAATATAAACAATAAGCTTTTCAATATACTTTCATTATTTATTTTGCCCCCTTTATTTTGACCGGCGACATACATGGTACGTTGCAGTTGTTAAGGGGTTAAAGGTACATTAAAGGAACACTGAACCCATATTTTTTCTTTCGTGATTCAGATAGGGCATGCAATTTTAAACAGCTTTCTAATTTACTCCTATTATCAATTTTTCTTCGTTCTCTTGCTTTCTTTATTTGAAAAAGAAGGCATCTAAGCTATTTTTTGGGTTTAGAACCATGGAAAGCACTTGTTTATTGGTGGGTGAATTTATCCACCAATCAGCAAGAACAACACAGTGTGTTCACCAAAAATGGGCCGGCATCTAAACTTATATTCTTGCATTTCAAATAAAGATACCAAGAAAATGAAAAGAATTTGATAATAGGAGTAAATTAGAAAGTTGCTTAAAATTGCATGCTCTATCTGAATCACGATAGAAAACATTTGGGTTCAGTGTCCCTTTAAGTCAAAATTAAAGTTTATGATTTCAATAAAGCAAAAAAACTTTGTAATATATTTCCAATTTTAAAAACGTGAACATTCTCTTTATTTGCACCCTTTCTGATGTTCTAGCTCCTACTGAGCATGAGTAAAACCATATACGTTTATGCATTCTGTGATTGGCTGATGGATATCACGTGATTCACAGGGAGGGAAAATTGGATTAACTTTGAATTTTTTTATTGCCTAGCTGATTTTGAGCTTTTTTTGTTACTAAAATGTAAACGCTATTGCAAGTAATATTTCAGTGAGTATCCAACAGTGATTATATTTATTTTTTTCAGTAGTCCCATCATATTTAGAATATATCATTATTATATTTATATTTTATTGCATGTGAGAAGGCTGCAACAAAGATGTTGAAAATAATTATATATTTTTTTTATAAGATTTTAGTAAATTTGCTAATTTATTGGGGGTCTGAACGCATTTAAGCTTTTTGGGGGGCTTGGTGCTTTTCAAGACCAGAAAGAGCAGAAAATTCTCCTTGAAATGAGGGGGTCTTGATCATATGTAGTTAATAAGGGAGCAGAGATCAAGGGGTTTGAATTACCATCCACCAACCACATCCATCTCTCTCAGCCAAACTAACTCCGCCCCTTTGTGACATCACCACATTCCTATTGAAGACTTTGGAGCACTGACCACTAGGCCACCAATGATCGCCAGCCTGTAATGTGGGAATAACCAAAAAGAGCTTCAGATTGATGATCCCCAATGCATTACGGGAACAGCTTGTTAAACTAGTAATACAAACTTAGGTGTTTTAAGACAGTGTTAGAGTGTCCATAGCAGGAGTATTGTTAAATGGGCATACAAGTGCAAAGAGAAAATGTGTTAAATGTGTAATATTCCACTACTAATTGATATAACTAGGTATTCAATTAAATACATCAGCTACAGAGCAGAAATACACTACTGGGTACCAGTTGAGCACATCTGGTAAGTCAATGACAAGAAGCATATTTGCATAGCTACCAATCACCATCTAGTTCCCAGTAGTGCATTGCTGCTCCTGAGCCAACTTGGATTTGCTTTTCAACAAAGGATACGGAAAGAACAAATTTAAATCAAGTTCAATTTAAATCTTGCCAATTATGTTTAACAGCTGTTTACAGACTCAGATACGCATTTTCCAACTTTGGAGCAATCATAGTCCAAAAAAGAAAACCTTATCCATATTGGAAAAAGAAGGGATTGGATATTGGAAAAGTCCCCCATATGATGCATGGACAGCTGTGATTTCAGTGACCACAATCCTTATGACCATAGCTTATCCACAATGAAATAGACACATCAAATTCAACATGTTTGTATTCCAAGATGATTTGAAATAATTCTATTATCTTGCCCATGTGCAATAAACACTGAAATGGCCACAGACACCATATGTTTATTTATGATCTAAATTAATATATTCATCACTATTGTATAGTCAGTTGCTAGTGGGCGGGACAGACATTTATATATCAATATATAGGAGATGAGATAACTTGCGGCCATTTTCTTCTTACTGAAATTACATTTTCGCAGTATTCTTCTTGATTTTAGATGAAAATATCAGCAACTCGCAAAAACAGGGTTTTCTCGGTCAATAATTGAAAAACATTACAAATAAATATTTTTTAACTTTTCAAAAGTTTGAAATTAAAACACTATTGAGCAAACATGCATATTATATCAATCATGTCCATATGTAAATGTCATTCAGATTGTTAAACACTTATCAGAAACACCACTCTAGCCAATTGCAAAAGACACACAGACTCCCTTAATCCCCATTAACTCATTTTGTTGATTGACAGCCATTATTGACTGTCAACTGTGCTGATATCAAGAAATGAAGATTAAATATTGTTATCATTCTCACTTGTGTTTGACTCGGAAATATTGTAAAAGGCTTTGATGTAAAAATAATAATATTAATAATAATAACAACAACAGCCAATCCTGGTTATCCAATATCATAAAAGAATATTTGAAGGTTTGGAATAGGTCTCTAAATTTGATAATAGAATTAAATTGAAAAGTCTCTTAAATTCGCATTATCTCCTTAAAGCATGGAAGTTTTATTTTGATTTTATGGTCACTTTAACCATTTCATGACAGGGTCTATTTGTCTACATTGGAACAACTTTCCGATGTAGACAAATTGAAATCCCACGATCGCCCACGCGATCGCAAGATTTCAGTTATGGGATCGGGTCAGGGGGCGTTCCTATGATGCTAGGCACGCCCTCCAGGCCTCAATCGCATCCAGGAAGCGTTGTTGGCTTCAGGACAGCCAAACGGCTAGGGCGTTCTATTCCGTCCTAATGGCGCTAAAGCCCAGCGCGGTTAGGATGGAATAGAATGCCATAACTGCATTAAAAGGTTAAGTTGCTAATAGGAGCTTTAGCCCATAAGTAAATTCTGCCTTCACAAAGTTCAACCTTATACACTAAAACGTAATCCTTCTAAATAAATTTGTTTTAACTGAGGAGATATTTTTTCTATGTTGCAAGTTATACAACACGTAGCAAATGTATCTCCCGATATGTCAGTAACACACAGAATTATTTAAACATTTCAATAATTCCCTGCAAGTAACACACAGAACAGCAGTTTTAAAACCATCTACATACCAGTAGCCAACAAAGCACACATTGACTCATTTATGCCAGTAATACACACAACAATTATTTTAACACTTACATTAAATAATTTCTTGCAAGTAACACACAGAACAGCAATTTAAAATTATCAAAACCAGCAGCCTGCAGTTTAAATTATGCCAGTAATACACAGAACAATTATTTTAACACTGACATTAAATAATTCCCTGCAAGTAACACACAGAACAGCAGTTTTAAAACCATCTATATACCAGTAGCCAACACAGCACAAATTAACTCCTTTATGTCAGTAACACATAAGGCTCTTTATATTACACACACGCATACTGACAGATGCCCCTGCCCTACGCTGATCTATATATATATATATATATATATATTCAGAGTAAACACAAGACACCAGTGTTTTGCTATAGAATAACATTTCAGCCAAGTCTAAACATTTTTTAAACAAATTAACATCTTAATTGCTGCAGTTGTTTTTCAATAGCTAAACCCCACCCACCATTTGCATTATGTGGAGAAGCCAATCTGGGCTTTAGTCAACAGCTGACATAATATAACATGTATTACTTTGCAGTTGTTATTAGTTAAAGTCTATTAAGGACAAACATATCAGAGTTATAGTCACAGTTTTCAGAGACAAATTATATTAAAAGGGAACAAAATAAATAAATAAAATATACTTGAAAGTTGATTTATATATATAAAATCTGTATGTGTTTAATGTTCTTTTAAAAATAATTTATACACAGACCTGGCCTTCCTGGTAGCTTCAAAATCAAAATAAACAGTTCTTATTCAACCTCTTTTCATCCAAAAATATTTTAACATTTTAACAGTGTTATTTATATGCAGAACAGATATTTTACTGTCCCTTTAACATCCTGATTTTTTTCCCTCTACTGTCCAACATTATTCAAAGCTGTGTCCCATGTTGTCTTTGCAGAATTGAATGAGAATGTCCCCTGGCAAGGAATGAGGGAAAAGTCAACAGGAATTAAGTTTCAGTGTAACTGTTTACTCAACTGTGGCCTCCAGTTATTGAAATTGTATCCATGGGTTTCTGAGACTACTGAAGTAATGAGTTCATCATGGTCCCGTTACTTGCCCTAATGCTATTCTTGCTTCAAGTGAGAACCTGTGAGATGGAAAAGACTGAAACATCCTTAAAAGGGACATGAAACCCAAATTTGTTCTTTTATTTATACATTTTTAAACAACTTTCCAATTTACTTCTATTTTCAATTTTGCTTCATTGTCTTGGTATCCTTTATTGAAGGAGCACAATGCACTGCTGGGAGCTAGCTGAACACATCAGTAATCCTATCACAATGGACATATGTGTGCAGCCACCAATCAGCAGCTAGTTCCCAGCTCCCGAGCCTACATAGGTATCATTTTTAGGAAAGGATACCAAGCAAATTAGATAATAGGCATACATATGAAAACTGTTTTAAATGGTTTGCCCTATCTGATTCATGAAAGAAAAAAAATGTGGCTTCATGTCCGTTTAAAGAGACATGATAACCAAATGTTGAAACACTTGAAAGTGATGCAGTATAAGTGTAAAAAAGTTGACTAGAAAATATCACCTGAACATCTCTATATAAAAAAGGAAGATATTTTACCTCAAAATGTCCTAAGCAGTCAAACCCCATTGTAAAGGACTTTAAGCAGCCAATCAGTATGCCTGCCCCGGGGCTTGCAAGGGCCTCATGCACCATCATGTTATTTCCCTATTCAGTTTAAGGAAGTTTACTATGAAATCTCATGAGATCACAGTAATACAATTCATGACCTCAGCACTGATGATGCTGATTGGCTGCTGTTCATTTTTTTTTTTTTTTTTTTTTTTTTTTTTACCTGCAGTACTTACTCTGGTGAGCTGAGGAAATTATGAATTAAAATATCTTTCAGAGATGCTTAGGTGATATTAGGTCAAATGCGGTATTGGGTAAGGCCAGATGAAAACTTAGTTATCTTAAGGCTCGTTATGGAAATATTAAAAGATATGAATAATTTTTAAGAATCATTATAGATACTGTAATATATATATATATATATATATATATATATATATATATATATATATATATATATATATAATTATATGAATTATTAAGGATTTTTCTTACATTATGTAGACTATAATACTGTATCATGACTGATAACTCTTAATAGTAACCTTACGGCAAGTAATGTAATGGCTAACACTGTGTGGTTCTTGATATTGCTGGGATAATATAACAAAATGATAACCTAGCAGATCTGATATTGGGAAGTCGGTGCTTGCTCCACACAGAATAAGCACAGTGCATGTGTTTAATCTTAAAACATGTTATGGCAATATTAAATATACACTATTAAAACATTTTTATAAAAAAATATTAAAAATTATTAAATATACTGTAAAATATATAGATATATTCTATGGATTATTTTGAATTTCACCGTATGTTTAATAATTTTATTAATTGTTTTAAAATATTTTATATGGAATAGTTAAATAATACACTTTTAGATTACCAACGGCCAGATTACAAGTTTTGCGTTATGAGCGGCTCGGTAATAATTTGCAAGTTATTTCCGCCGCTCACCTCCCTATAGCACTGCTATTAAAGGTTTACAAAAACCCGGCGTTAGCAGGCAATATGGCAGCGTTGAGCTCCATATCACACACAAATACCAGCGCTGCTTTGAGCTGGTTTTATGTGCTAGTGCATGATTTCCCCATAGACATCAATGGGGAGAGCCGGCTAAAAAAAGCCTAACACCTGCAATAAAGGAGCGTAAAGCTCCGTAACGCAGCCCCATTGACTCCTATGGGGAAAGAAAAGTTATGTTTACACCTAACATCCTAACATAAAACCCGAGTCTAAACACCCCTAATCTGCCGCCCCAAACATCGCTGACACCTACATTACACTTATTAACCCTAATCTGCCTCCCCCGACATCAAAGCCACCTACCTACACTTATTAACCCCTAATCTGCTGCCCCCGACATCGACGTCACCTACATTACACTTATTAACCCCTAATCTGCCGCCTCCGACATCGCCTCCACCTACCTACACTTATTAACCCCTAATCTGCCGCTCCCAACGTCGCCGCCACTATACTAAAGTTATTAACCCCTAAACCTAACCCTAATGTAACCCTAACACCCACTATCTTTAACATAATTAAAATAAATCTAAATAAAAATTACAATTAATACCTAAATAATTCCTATTTAAAACTAAATACTTACCTATAAAATAAACCCTTAGCTAGCTACAATATAACTAATAGTTATATTGTAGCTATCTTAGGTTTTATTTTTATTTCACAGCTAAGTTTGTATTTATTTTAACTAGATAGACTAGTTAGTAAATAGTTATTAACTATTTAATAACTACCTAGTTAAAATAAATACAAATTTACCTGTGAAATAAAACCTAACCTGTCTTACACTAACACCTAACATTACACTACAATTAAATCAATTACATTAATTAAATACAATTAACTAAATTACAAAAAAAATAAACACTAAATTACACAAAATAACAAAGAAATGATCAAATATTTAAACTAATTACACCTAATCAAAATAAAAAAGCCCCCCCAAAATAAAAAAACCCTAGCCTAAACTAAACTGCCAATTGCCCTTAAAAAGGGCCTTTTGTGGGGCATTGCCCCAAAGAAATTAGCTCTTTTACCTGTAAAAAAAATACAAACACCCCCAACAATAAAACCCACCACCCACACAACCAAACCCCCCAAAAAATCCTATCTAAAAAACCTGAAAAGGGCATTTGGATGGGCATTGCCCTTAAAAGGGCATTTAGCTCTTTTCCATTGCCCAAACCCTAAGCTAAAAATAAAACCCACCCAATAAACCCTTAAAAAAAACTAACACTAACCCCCAAAGATCCACTTACAGTTTTTGAAGACCGGACATTCATCCTCATCAAGCCGGGAGAAGTCTTCATCCAAGCGGGCAGAAGTCCTCCGTCTGGCAAAGCTAACGCGCAAGAGCTAATTTGTGCTCCAGTCATAATCTATCCCATAATAGGTAGTCACTCATTTATTAATTAAAATTTAGTAACACTAATCATTTTTCATAGCAAGAGATGTACTTTCAGCATCATCATTATGGTGATTATTATATTTTATTATTTAATTATTTTTTTTAATGTATCTACAATTTAATTTTTTTTTTTTTTTTCGGGGGTAGATTTGATAAAGTGCTAGACTCCTCACAGTTATCTACTATCGGCAGGATGAGTCATTGGTGCAAGACTTATTTTTCGGTTATTGAACACTTGAGGATATAACAATAGTATGCATAAATGAAAAATAAATGTTGGAATGAGTAAAACAACAGGACTGGTGGAGCTATTGTTGAGGAACATCATTGAGAAGAGAACATTTTCTCCACCAGCAGTTCCTAGTCCCACACAATATATATATATATAGTCAAGTAAGTTTTCTAGTAGACAAGAAAAGATATCTTTACACTTATCTCTGTTGCTTTTCCTAAATGACTAACTTCTTGGCGTCTCCTGTATGGCCTCCTTATATGATATAAGAGAGAAAAACACTAGCAAATTAGGGGCCTATTTATGTAAGTGCAGCGGACATGATACAATGTAGCGTATTATGCCCGTTGCACAGCATACGCTCTCGGCATTTATCGTTGCACCAGCAGTTCCTGCCGCTAGCAGGGGGTGTCAATCAACCCGATCGTATTCGATCTGGTTGATTTCTGTCCGCTGCCTCAGAGCAGGCGGACAAGTAAGGCTTGCACGAAAACAGGGCTATCAAGTTCCGTATGGAGCTTGATAAATCAGACCCATAGTGTGGAGGTTTTCCTTGTATTGTGAATCTTCTTTGTTCGGCCTCAGTAGGCCTTACCTATTATTGCTTGGACTGTGCTGTCTAGAAAACTACAAAATACATTTTATATGTAATAAAACAGCAAATTCTGACATCCAGGCTCCCAGGAGACCAAATAAAAATCTGGTTGAAAAATGCGACATAATATAAATAACAGCACAAAATGGGACTTTAACATGTCTATACCATGAATACAGCGTGTCAAAAAAAGATCTAAACAATGAAACCTCTAGGGACTCGCATTATGTTATATATTCCTAATGCACTTGAGAAAGGAATAGTACAATTACATTTAAATGCATATGTCAGCTTGTGTGGAACTATTCATTCACCATAATTATTTGCGTATTTTCTTACATACAAAAGAAAATAAGTTTAAAAAAAAAAAAAGAATATAGGTTTTAAAAAATGCACACGGGAGTATTTATCAAACAGAGATAATAATGAATTTAATAAAGTGCGTATAAATCAATTCCACTTTATATGTTATTTTATGAAGGCGGTTTGTAAAAGTAACTCCATTTGATAACCAGTTTCTCTAGAAAAAAATTTATGCAAATTGCACACATTGTAAATAATTTATCTCTATGTTTAACTGTGTTTGATAAATGAACCATAAACTCTGATTATTAGAATCAGTAAAGGAGGATATATAAAATTATAAAACCTATCTCTCTCTCTCTCTTTCTCTCTAACTCTCTCTCTCTCTCTCTCTCTCTAACTCTCTCTCTATCTAACTCTCTCTCTATCTATCTCTCTCTAATCTCTCTATCTCTCTCTCTAATCTCTCTATCTCTCTCTCATCTCTCTCTCTCTCTCTCTCTCTCTCTCTCTCTATCTCTCTCTCTAATCTCTCTCTCTAATCTCTCTCTCTCTCTCTCTCTCTAATCTCTCTTGCTCTAATCTCTCTCTCTCTATCTAATCTCTCTCTCTAATCTCTCTCTCTCTCTCTCTCTAATCTGTCTCTCTCTCTCTAATCTCTCTCTCTCTAATCTAATCTCTCTCTCTCTAATCTCTCTCTCTCTCTCTCTCTCTAATCTCTCTCTCTAATCTCTCTCTCTCTAATCTCTCTCTCTCTCTCTCTCTCTCTCTCTAATCTCTCTCTCTCTAATCTAATCTCTCTCTCATCTCTCTATCTATCTCTCTCGCTCTCTCTATCATCTCTTTAACACAGAATTTTAAAATTAGGGTGAAAAATGTTTTTTGTTTATTATTTTTTTATTTTCTAGTTCAAAGCATCCAGTGAGTTCAAACCCTATCTTCATTAAAAAGCTGTAGGTGTCAAATTAAAAGCTAGAATAACATTAATTGTATGCAGAGCTCATTTACTCCTATTAAAGATAAAGGTCCATATGGACAAGATCTACATGTATCTCAATTATATGGTTGACTAAAAGGGGTCGATTTATTAAGCAGCGGGTGTTGCATCAATGCCCCATCATTTCTGGTCCATCAGAAACAGAAGTTAAGAAGCAGCGGTAGTAGGTGGTGGACTGAAATCATCCCAATCCAATCAGGATGATTGACAGCCTCTGCTAGCGGCCGATTGTCCGCCAGTGAGCAGGGGGCGGCATTGCACAAGTATTTCACTTTAAATGTTTGTGCAGTGTTAAATGCAGACAGCTTATGCTGTCGGCATTTAGCAAGGTTGAGCGGACATGATTCGCAACAACGACCATTAATAAATCTACACCAAAGACTTTTTGGGGAGTAACCCCCGTCCTCAGACTCCTGTGAAAAACAAGTGTACATTACACTTACCAAATTGTGACAGATATAGCCAGCGGACAGTCCCAATGCCACCTGGGACTGTGCGCTGGCTATATCTGTCACAATTTGTTAAGTGTAATGTACACTTGTTTTTTTGCAGTCTGAGGACGGGGGTTACTCCCCAAAAACTCTCAAATAAATACAATTTGTTCCACGGGGAGTGCACTCTTTGGACTTTTATTTTGCATATTTTTGGGTAGCACCCCGACTTTACGCCATATGCTTTTCAACAGTGAGTGCTGGTATTTTCCTACTTGATATATATATATATATATATATATATATATACACAGTGTATATATATATATATATATATATATATATATATATAGAGAGAGAGAGAGAGAGAGAGAGTGATAGATAGATAGATAGATAGATCGATAGATAGATTTTCACTAGTTTTATCTACCTCTGTAGCATACTTTCATTTCTCCTTTCCTATTATGAAAGCTTATAAACAGGAGATGAAACCACACAATAAAATGTAGGCATCACATTGTATTTCTACAAGCTACTTTGCCGTTTGCTCACATTTAGGAGCTTAGCGGGAACGGTTAATACCTGGTGTTGATGGAGATGTGCTAAATCCGCAGCTACAACTTCAAGGGAAGGAGTTTCACCATTGGATCTCGATTCTCGTAAAGTGCTCTCTAGCAAGTAATTCCCACTAGCAGCTCCATTTTGAATGGCTGAATCGTTACTTTTTGTCTCAGTCCCAGATTCTTGCATCATGACTCAAAACCCTTAAAACGAGACAGGGAGGAAAAAAACAGCTGTTAAAACATTTACTGCATTAAAAGATACATGCCCTGTTTAAAATCATGCCCAAACTGTAAACATTTGTCATTTCCTTTCATACAATTTATCTTTCCTGTACTCTTCTTGCTAACTGTTTCTGTTTATTTTGTTTAACGGCTATAATTGTCGAAAATTTCAGTTCTAAATGTAGCAGCGTGTTTGCTTATTTTTATTCCTGACTTTTTTATATGCATATTTTTGGAGAACAGAGAAACAAAATGTCCTATTTGAATGTGACGGGTAAGGAACAAAAGAAAAAGCTCACCATAAAAATAAAACATAAACAAATAGAAAATAATATATATGTCTTCAAAATATTAATGCTCTCTATATAAAGAGTACATTAATGTGTATGATTTTATGTATGTGTGTGTTTATATATATATATTTATATATATATATATAAACTGTATATATATATATATATATGTGTGTGTGTGTGTGTATATATATATATATATATATATATATATATACATACACACACATATATACATATACATATATATATATATATATACACATATACAAAAGCTGTGGGAGCTGAATCAATCACATTAAAATGATTAAAATTAGTGAATGTATGCATGGAATAAAGTGTGGCTGCATTACTGTTCCACTGAAGTTACTGTTATAATAAAACAGGCCAAGGAAGTTAGACCCACTCAAATGAAACCTTACAAGATTGATTTCCTTAGTGACTTTCAATTAGCATTTGAGAGCTCAGACAAGATTAAGAGGCATATTTATCAAGCTCCGTATGATGCACCGTGTTTCTGGCGAGCCTTCAGGCTCGCTGGAAACAGAAGTGATCAAGTAGCGGTCTAAAGACTGCTGCTCTATAACTTGTCTGCCTGCTCTGAGGCGGCGGACAGAAATCAACCCGATCAAATACGATCGGGTTGATTGAGACCCCCTGCTAGTGGCCGATGGGCCGCGAATCTGCAGGGGGCGGCATTGCACCAGCAGTTGAGAAGAATACGCTGTCGGCATTTATCGATGTGCAGCAGACATGATCCGCTACATTGGATCATGTCCGCTCGCACCATAATAAATAGGCCCCTACGTCTTTGTAAAAGAGCCTTTTGTGCATTCCTAGAATTTGGCCAGAGTGAAGGATTCGCAATATCAAAATGAAAAAATCTTCAGCAGAAGAATCTGGAAAATTCTGAATATTGGCTAATCCAGTTGAAAATCAGATAAAGAACACAAATCTTGCCCAAAGAATAGCCCCCCAGAAAGATGTTTGGCTTTGGACAAAACCTTTTTCAAAAAAGTCTTAAAGGAACTTTTTACACCTTCTTTGCAATAGGTTAATGTATAGGCTGAGTGTGAACATTTTAAAAACAGATCAACATCTTCTTAAAATGAAACACTATTTTTCACAGCTGAATTACATGAAACAGGGGGGGGGGGGGAATAAACAATGAAAATAAAGGGGGGGGGGGAATAAACAATGAATATAAATTACAATTTTTGTTTTACTGCTCAAAATTAAACATTTTACATCACAACCCCCAAGGTGATTTATGTCCCTTTAAATAACCATCTTTAAGGACACGGTGCAAAAGAATTTGTAGAACCTCATTTACATCCAAGTGTGGGATGGGGGATTTTTAAAACAGGACACATTGTTTCCAGGAAGAAAAGCAATATTTAACTGGAAAATAACTGAAAGTAGGGACACCTGATGTTTCAGGGAACTAGAAGCTAAACTCATATATGTGTCATTTTGGAAAACGCAATATGCCGTTTGCGGTATTATAGGAAATATAAACTACTTAAAGGGACACTGAACCCAAATTTTCTCTTTCGTGATTCAGATAGAGCATGCAATTTTAAACAACTTTCTAATTTACTCCTATTATCAATTTTTCTTCGCTCTCTTGCTTTCTTTATTTGAAAAAGAAGGCATCTAAGCTATTTTGGTTCAGAACCATGGAAAGCACTTGTTTATTGGTAGGTGAATTTACCCACCAATCAGCAAGAACAACACAGTGTGTTCACCAAAAATGGGCCGGCATCTAAACTTACATTCTTGCATTTCAAATAAGGATACCAAGAGAATGAAAATAATTTGATAATAGGAGTAAATTAGAAAATTGCTTAAAATTGCATGCTCTATCTGAATCACAATAAAAAAAATTGGGTTCAGTGTCCCTTTAATTTCATAAATATTTTCATTTAGGAATAAAGAATAAACCAATAAATCTGTCCTGCCCAGAGGGTAAAGATACACAAAAAACCAAGCTCCTGTAGTCCAAACTGATTCCAGAGGAACTGTCCTCCATTTGTCCAACTTGATCCTTTTAAACATTTTAAAAAAACAATGTTGCCTGAGTTTTAAATTATTTACAAGCGGCTATTTCCGTTATTACCATCAAATCTATTTCAAGAAATCCCCTTTTTTGTGAAATTATAGTACTCGTGGAAGAGTAAAGTCTATTGCCACTGTCGTGATAAAAAGAAATTATATACAATATGGCTACCATCTAACCTCACACTCACCTAGATTACGAGTTTTGCGCTAAACGGTGTGCGAAACTAACGCCAAAAAAGTTGTGATATTTAACTCTCCATATCGCTGCCATTACGAGTTACTGAAAAACCTCCTTGTGCGTGCGATATGGTGCTTTAAGCTCCATACTGCACAAAAGCCAAGGGCTGCTTTGACATGCTCGTGCATGCTTTCCCCCATAGACATCAATGGGGAGAGAGTGTTAGAAAAAAACCTAAGACCTGAAGTGCGGAATGAAAAATCTCTGTAATGCAACCCCATTGATGTGTATGGGGACAAAAAACTTACGTTTAAACCTAACACCCTAACATAAACCCCAAGCCTAAACACCCCTAATCCGCCTCCCTCAACATCGCCGACACCTATATAAAGTTATTAACCCCTAATCTGCAGCTCCCGACATCGCTGACACTAATAAAAGTTATTAACCCCTATTCCGCCACTCCCTGACATGGCCGCTACTATAATAAAGTTATTAACCCTTAAACCTCCCTCCTCCCACATCGCCGCCACTATAATAAAGTTATTAACCCCTAAACCTCCGGTCTCCCATATCCCCGCCACTAAATAAACCTATTAACCCCTAAACCGCCGGCTCCCCACATCACAAAACACTAAATTAAACTATTAACCTCTAAACCTAACACCCCCTAACTTTAAATTAAAATTACAATATAACTATCTTTAAATAAATAAAAACTTACCTGTGAACTAAAAATAAACCTAACATTAAACTATAAATTAACCTAATATAACTATTCTAATAAAATAAAGAATACTACCAATTAAAAAATCTAAAATTACAAAAAATAATAAACACTAAATTACGAAAAATAAAAAACACTAAGCTTACAAAAAATAATAAACAAAATTATCAAAAATAAAAACAATTCCAGCTAATCTAAAAACCCTATAAAAATAAAAAGCCCCCCCCAATATAAAAACACCCCCTAGCCTACAATAAACTACCAATAGCCCTTAAAAAGGCCTTTTGTAGGGCATTGCCCTAAGTTAAACAGCTCTTTTACCTGTAAAAAAAATACAAAGTCCCCCCAACAGTAAAACCCAACACCAAACCAACCCACTAAAATAAAAAAACCTAACTCTAAAAAATCCTAAACTACCCTAAAGGGGCATTTGTATGGGCATTGCCCTTAAAAGGGCATTTAGCTCTTATTCACTGCCCTTAAAAGGGCATTCAGCTCTTTTCCAAGTGCCCATCCCTAATAAAAAAAAAAAAAAACACCCAAAAAACCCCCACTAAAAACACTAACCCCATAATATCAACTCACGGTTCCTGAAGTCCGGACATCCATCTTCATCCAGGCGGCGACACCTTCATCTATCTCGGGGCTATCCTGGAAGCCAAAGACATCCTGCGCGGAACGTCCTCTTAATAAGGTCACCATCGTACACTGAAGTTGAATGCAAGGTAGTCATTTCAAAATGGCGTACCTTGCATTCCTATTGGCTGATTTGATTCTTCAATACGCAATTTTAAAACGGCTACCTTGCATTCAACTTCAGTGTACGGCGGTGACTGTATGAAGAGGATGCTCCGCGCAGCATGTCTTTGGCTTCCAGGATAGCTCCGTTCCGCGCTGCCGGGATGAAGATAGAAGTGTCAAAAATAATTTCTAGGAAAGTAACAGTTTAATGGCACTATAAAGATTTTTAAATGACTGATCAACCATTCCAAAGAATGAAACATCTGAATCATTTTGAGAGAAGAATCCAGCTCTGCTCGTGAGTCTTTTACAAGGATGTTGTCAAGGCAGTGACTTGATCTTTGACAGGAATGCAGCTTCATCCTTTGTAAAGGTTCATAGAGCATTGGTCACCCTAAAGGGAAGAGCCAATGCCTAAAGATTTTCCACCTCAAAGTAGAGATCTGTACCAAAGGAAATATTAAAGGGACATTAAACACTAAATACATGCTAGATAGAATGATGCATTCAAAGAAAAGATTAGTCCATGACTAACATGTAGATGTATTTTTTAAAGTTTCATTAGTTGTTTAAAAAGTGACAAAATAAGTGTAAAGTTTTAGTGTCTATAAAACACTGGGAGCTGCCATGTTGTAACTTGTGTTACCTTCTCTGCTGTGGCCAATTAGGGACCATTATAAATAGGTCACTAGAGTGTGCAGCCAATGGTTGTGCTGGATTTAACAGTGTTCTGCACTTCCATGTCTAACAGGAACTGAAAAGCTCACAATTTAAGAATGGAATTACAGGCAAAGAGGACAAAATAAATAATAAAAGTATATTGCAGAGTTGTTTTATTATATACAATTTATCATTTTATATTACTATCTCAAAGTGTTTAATGTCCCTTTAAAGTTAAAGATCATAAAGATCCATTGTTGGTTAGAAACTAAGCTGGTCCTAGGCACTGATGACAGACTGAAGAGACTCAATTTTGACATGTAGAACCTTCACAAATCTGTTTGATTTTTATGTCCAACAATTACCAAAATGTTGCTGACGTCTTTGCAGCAATGACGATTAAGATAAGACCTTGTGCCTGTTTCTGAATAGGAATAAGGCTACACAAAGATACCCTCATTCATGCATGCAATTTTAGCATTACTGAGCCTAGCTTAATCTAGGGTTAACCCTTCTAACACCTAGATCAAGTCTTGCCCAGGAGTCTTGAGCATTATAGCTCACACAGCTTCTACTGCATTATACAATTTTAGCAATTGATATGAATAAATATGTCACAACCAAACAGGTGCAAAGTAAGATGCTATATATGAGGTACACTGTATTCATATCTGCCATTAAATCACTGACTGCCATACACGCAGTGCAACTCTCCTCTGCCATGAGTTAAAATGTAATATGTATAATTTATCTTGTACTATTATATTATACAAAATACTACAAGAAAAATACGTTATTTAAAAACACACAATACTAATTATACTTTTAAAGTTCTTACTTAACTGCTGCACTGGGTGTTCACACCTGAATACACACAAAGCAAATGGAGGTGTGGAAGAATTGAAAATTAATAACATGCTAAACTTAGCTTAAAGTGAAGAACACAGCGAGGAGTCATTTATTTTCAAATAAACTCAAAAATGTTCCAATTATAGAATGTCACTATATTCACAGAATAAACATTTACACTGTAACTGTGACCTAATACGAAAACCATACTACGTAGGTGTTTCTATGGAAAAGAACTATGTAGGCACCATTTTAACTTAATTTCTTCTAATCTTGAATGAAAGAGTGAGTGAATATGTATATCTTCTATTAAATCTAGTTCTTGTACCAAGTCAGAACCTTGCCTTATCCACAATATTTACGAAATTGCTTTTGAAATTGGGAGTGGGGCCTTACAATCCCATGGTAATGTTGAGTAGATGTGAGATTGGGTAGTCTAGCTGTATTACACTTCTTTTTGGCTTTGGGTGTACCATGGTGGGGTTTTATTGTTTTGGGTTGGGGGAACCACAGTATAAAGAAGCAGAAGGTGGACTGTCCCACAATTATCGTTCAGGAAACCCAACATTAGGCTGTTCCGGTAGTGAAGAAGGGCTATCCATAACTTTGTTAATCAATTGCTATGTGCCCAGGCCTGGCTTTGTCAAAACACATTTGCTTAAGGCCAATTTTAAGGTTTATCAGTGGATTTACTGTGAGGTTAATTTTTAGGTAATAGTAAGATATAAATAAATGCTTTACTGGCAGTGATAGTGATGACATCGTTGGTTAAGAGTGGATAGGGCTACCAGCAGTCCTCCACAAAAATACTGAAAAAGCTATACCCAGGTCAAACTGAGCAACAATTTTTTAGTCCCCATTGTTGCTAGTAAAACACAGAAATCAATTTTTTTTTTACCACTGTTGCGCCAGGTAGCACAAGCAATATAGTGATTTAATCACTTGGCTTTTAATAACAAATAGAGCAGGAATTGTACATTCTTAGCTGCCAGTTACACATATAGCAGAGATTTTACATCCCGTATTAAGAACAATTACTTAAAATAATTTTAAAAAGGCACAACAGAAAACGTTGTTAGCTTCCGTAATATACAAAGAACTGTGCTCTGTCCTGACTGTAGGCAATGAAACGTACATCGGAGGCAGTCAAGAACAAGGGAGCATACCGGTCTAAATGAGAGCCACATAGGAACTCTGTGATACACTCAGGACTGATTTGCATTAGGCATGTGCATTCGGATCATATGTGATGATCAGAATATGGAACAAGGTGACCACTCGCGGCATTTGGCTCTTTTCAGAGCTGGATTTCTGCTTGTGAAACTGCAACACACATAAGATCTGAGGCCTAGATTTGGAGTTTGGCGGTAGATGGGCTGTTAACGCTACGCGGGCTTTTTTCTGCCCGCACCATAAAATTAACTCTGGTATCGAGAGTCCAAAAAAATGCTGCGTTAGGCTCCAAAAAAGCAGCGTAGAGCATTTTTACCGCAAATGCAACTCTCGATACCAGAGTTGCTTACGGACGCGGCCAGCCTCAAAAACGTGCTCGTGCACGATTCTCCCATAGGAAACAATGGGGCTGTTTGAGCTGAAAAAAAACCTAACACCTGCAAAAAAGCAGCGTTCAGCTCCTAACACAGCCCCATTGTTTCCTATGGGGAAACACTTCCTACGTCTGCACCTAACACTCTAACATGTACCCCGAGTCTAAACACCCCTACCCTTACACTTATTAACCCCTAATCTGCCGCCCCCGCTATCGCTGACCCCTGCATATTATTATTAACCCCCTAATCTGCCGCTCCGTACACCGCCGCAACCTACGTTATCCCTATGTACCCCTAATCTGCTGCCCCTAACACCGCCGACCCCTATATTATATTTATTAACCCCTAACCTGCCCCCCACAACGTCGCCGCCAGCTACCTACAATAATTAACCCCTAATCTGCCGACTGCAAAGCGCCGCCACCTACGTTATCCTTATGTACCCCTAATCTGCTGCCCCTAACACCGCCGACCCCTATATTATATTTATTAACCCCTAATCTGCCCCCCTCAACGTCGCCGACACCTGCCTACACTTATCCGATCAGCCAATAGAATGCGAGCTCAATCTGATTGGCTGATTGGATCAGCCAATCGGATTGAACTTGATTCTGATTGGCTGATTCCATCAGCCAATCAGAATATTCCTACCTTAATTCCGATTGGCTGATAGAATCCTATCAGCCAATCGGAAATTCGAGGGACGCCATCTTGGATGACGTCCCTTAAAGGAACCGTCATTCGTCGGGAGACGCCGGAAGAAGAGGATGGATCCGCGTCGGATGCTTCAACATGGACCCGCTCCGCACCGGATGGAAGAAGATCGAAGATGCAGCTTGGATGAAGATGTTTGCCGGTCCGGATGTCCTCTTCTTGCCGGATAGGAGGAAGACTTTGGAGCCTCTTCTGGACCTCTTCAGCACCGGATGCCAGGACAGATCGGTGATACCTGTTGAGGTGAAGACAAGGTAGGAAGATCTTCAGGGGCTTAGTGTTAGGTTTATTTAAGGGGGGTTTGGGTTAGATTAGGGGTATGTGGGTGGTGGGTTGTAATGTTGGGGGGGGGGTATTGTATGTTTTTTTTTACAGGCAAAAGAGCTGATTTTCTTGGGGCATGCCCCGCAAAGGGCCCTGTTCAGGGCTGGTAAGGTAAAAGAGCTTTTAAATTTATTAATTTAGAATAGGGTAGGGAATTTTTTTTATTTTGGGGGTCTTTGTTATTTTATTAGGGGGCTTAGAGTAGGTGTAATTAGTTTAAAATTGTTGTAATATTTTTCTTATGTTTGTAAATATTTTTTTATTTTTTTGTAACTTAGTTCTTTTTTATTTTTTGTACTTTAGTTAGTTTATGTAATTGTAGTTATTTGTAGAAATTGTATTTAATTTATTTATTGATAGTGTAGTGTTAGGTTTTATTGTAGGCAATTGTAGGTATTTTATTTAATTAATTTATTGATAGGGTAGTGTTAGGTTTAATTATAACTTAGGTTAGGACTTATTTTACAGGTAATTTGGTAATTATTTTAACTATTTTAGCTATTAAATAGTTCTTAACTATTTAATAGCTATTGTACCTGGTTAAAATAATTACAAAGTTGCCTGTAAAATAAATATTAATCCTAAAATAGCTATAATATAATTATAATTTATAGTGTAGCTATATTAGGATTTATTTTACATACAAAGAGAGAAGCGCTCTACCAGGAACGAACAACAGCTCAGTGGCTTGTTCTATGGCGATTTACCACCCGGAGGCAGCCTCTTTTAGACCAGTGTGCTTTTCACAGAAGAAAACTTTCCTGAAGTATATCAGTCTGATCCCGCCAAGTAAGGTCAGTCCAGCGCCGAAATACCAGGCAATTCTCCTCTGAACAAGGAACATGACAACCCCAGACGATCGTTTCGGCCTCCTATGGGCCTCGTCAGTGAGGTGCAGCCACATTCCTCTAAGCACACTGGGCAAGGAGTCCACGTCTGGTTTCCCCCATCACCCATAGGGAGACTTCCCCAGGGTCATAATAATTTGCATACAAAGAGAGAAGCGCTCTACCAGGAACGAACAACAGCTCAGTGGCTTGTTCTATGGCGATTTACCACCCGGAGGCAGCCTCTTTTAGACCAGTGTGCTTTTCACAGAAGAAAACTTTCCTGAAGTATATCAGTCTGATCCCGCCAAGTAAGGTCAGTCCAGCCCCGAAATACCAGGCAATTCTCCTCTGAACAAGGAACATGACAACCCCAGACGATCGTTTCGGCCTCCTATGGGCCTCGTCAGTGAGGTGCAGCCACATTCCTCTAAGCACACTGGGCAAGGAGTCCACGTCTGGTTTCCCCCATCACCCATAGGGAGACTTCCCCAGGGTCATAATAATTTGCATACAAAGAGAGAAGCGCTCTACCAGGAACGAACAACAGCTCAGTGGCTTGTTCTATGGCGATTTACCACCCGGAGGCAGCCTCTTTTAGACCAGTGTGCTTTTCACAGAAGAAAACTTTCCTGAAGTATATCAGTCTGATCCCGCCAAGTAAGGTCAGTCCAGCCCCGAAATACCAGGCAATTCTCCTCTGAACAAGGAACATGACAACCCCAGACGATCGTTTCGGCCTCCTATGGGCCTCGTCAGTGAGGTGCAGCCACATTCCTCTAAGCACACTGGGCAAGGAGTCCACGTCTGGTTTCCCCCATCACCCATAGGGAGACTTCCCCAGGGTCATAATAATTTGCATACAAAGAGAGAAGCGCTCTACCAGGAACGAACAACAGCTCAGTGGCTTGTTCTATGGCGATTTACCACCCGGAGGCAGCCTCTTTTAGACCAGTGTGCTTTTCACAGAAGAAAACTTTCCTGAAGTATATCAGTCTGATCCCGCCAAGTAAGGTCAGTCCAGCCCCGAAATACCAGGCAATTCTCCTCTGAACAAGGAACATGACAACCCCAGACGATCGTTTCGGCCTCCTATGGGCCTCGTCAGTGAGGTGCAGCCACATTCCTCTAAGCACACTGGGCAAGGAGTCCACGTCTGGTTTCCCCCATCACCCATAGGGAGACTTCCCCAGGGTCATAATAATTTGCATACAAAGAGAGAAGCGCTCTACCAGGAACGAACAACAGCTCAGTGGCTTGTTCTATGGCGATTTACCACCCGGAGGCAGCCTCTTTTAGACCAGTGTGCTTTTCACAGAAGAAAACTTTCCTGAAGTATATCAGTCTGATCCCGCCAAGTAAGGTCAGTCCAGCCCCGAAATACCAGGCAATTCTCCTCTGAACAAGGAACATGACAACCCCAGACGATCGTTTCGGCCTCCTATGGAAAAGTTTTCTTCTGTGAAAAGCACACTGGTCTAAAAGAGGCTGCTTCCGGGTGGTAAATCACCATAGAACAAGCCACTGAGCTGTTGTTCGTTCCTGGTAGAGCGCTTCTCTCTTTGTATGCAAATTATTATGACCCTGGGGAAGTCTCCCTATGGGTGATGGGGGAAACCAGACGTGGACTCCTTGCTCAGTGTGCTTAGAGGAATGTGGCTGCACCTCAATGACGAGGCCCATAGGAGGCCGAAACGATCGTCTGGGGTTGTCATGTTCCTTGTTCAGAGGAGAATTGCCTGGTATTTCGGGGCTGGACTGACCTTACTTGGCGGGATCAGACTGATATACTTCAGGAAAGTTTTCTTCTGTGAAAAGCACACTGGTCTAAAAGAGGCTGCTTCCGGGTGGTAAATCACCATAGAACAAGCCACTGAGCTGTTGTTCGTTCCTGGTAGAGCGCTTCTCTCTTTGTATGCAAATTATTATGACCCTGGGGAAGTCTCCCTATGGGTGATGGGGGAAACCAGACGTGGACTCCTTGCTCAGTGTGCTTAGAGGAATGTGGCTGCACCTCACTGACGAGGCCCATAGGAGGCCGAAACGATCGTCTGGGGTTGTCATGTTCCTTGTTCAGAGGAGAATTGCCTGGTATTTCGGGGCTGGACTGACCTTACTTGGCGGGATCAGACTGATATACTTCAGGAAAGTTTTCTTCTGTGAAAAGCACACTGGTCTAAAAGAGGCTGCTTCCAGGTGGTAAATCACCATAGAACAAGCCACTGAGCTGTTGTTTGTTCCTGGTAGAGCGCTTCTCTCTTTGTATGCAAATTATTATGACCCTGGGGAAGTCTCCCTATGGGTGATGGGGGAAACCAGACGTGGACTCCTTGCTCAGTGTGCTTAGAGGAATGTGGCTGCACCTCACTGACGAGGCCCATAGGAGGCCGAAACGATCGTCTGGGGTTGTCATGTTCCTTGTTCAGAGGAGAATTGCCTGGTATTTCGGGGCTGGACTGACCTTACTTGGCGGGATCAGACTGATATACTTCAGGAAAGTTTTCTTCTGTGAAAAGCACACTGGTCTAAAAGAGGCTGCTTCCGGGTGGTAAATCACCATAGAACAAGCCACTGAGCTGTTGTTCGTTCCTGGTAGAGCGCTTCTCTCTTTGTATGCAAAGGATTTATTTTACAGGTAAGTATTTAGCTTTAAATAGGAATAATTTATTTAATAAGAGTTAATTAATTTCGTTAGATTTAAATTATATTTAACTTAGGGGGGTGTTAGTGTTAGGGTTAGACTTAGCTTTAGGGGTTAATAAATTTATTAGAGTAGCGGTGAGGTCCGGTCGGCAGATTAGGGGTTAATAATTGAAGTTAGGTGTCGGCGATGTTAGGGAGGGCAGATTAGGGGTTAATACTATTTATGATAGGGTTAGTGAGGCGGATTAGGGGTTAATAACTTTATTATAGTAGCGCTCAGGTCCGCTCGGCAGATTAGGGGTTAATAAGTGTAGGCAGGTGTCGGCGACGTTGTGGGGGGCAGATTAGGGGTTAATAAATATAATATAGGGGTCGGCGGTGTTAGGGGCAGCAGATTAGGGGTACATAAGGATAACGTAGGTGGTGGCGCTTTGCGGTCGGCAGATTAGGGGTTAATTATTGTAAGTAGCTGGCGGCGACGTTGTGGGGGGCAGGTTAGGGGTTAATAAATATAATAAAGGGGTCGGCGGGGTTAGGGGCAGCAGATTAGGGGTACATAAGTATAACGTAGGTGGCGGTCGGCAGATTAGGGGTTAAAAAAATTTAATCGAGTTGCGGCGATGTGGGGGGACCTCAGTTTAGGGGTACATAGGTAGTTTATGGGTGTTAGTGTACTTTAGGGTACAGTAGTTAAGAGCTTTATGAACCGGCGTTAGCCCAGAAAGCTCTTAACTCCTGCTTTTTTTACCTGCGGCTGGAGTTTTGTCGTTAGAGCTCTAACGCTCACTTCAGAAACGACTCTAAATACCGGAGTTAGAAAGATCCCATTGAAAAGATAGGATACGCAAATGGCGTAGGGGGATCTGCGGTATGGAAAAGTCGCGGCTGAAAAGTGAGCGTTAGACCCTATTTTGAGTGACTCCAAATACCGGCGGTAGCCTAAAACCAGCGTTAGGAGCCTCTAACGCTGGTTTTCACGGCTAACGCCAAACTCTAAATCTAGGCCTGAATTTGCAAAGATCTTTGTTTATTGCACTTTCATAAGAAGAAATCCGGCTCCGAAAAGAGACGAACGATGCGAGCGGCTCCTTCTTCCGTATTCTGATCATCACAATTAATCCAAATGCACATAGCTAACTTGCACAGTTCTTTTGTTGTATGTTAGAAGATGTATGCTATAAAAAGATAACAGAGTTTTCTATTGTGCTACCCGTGAAATACCCTTATTGCAATGACTAATTTGGTGATTGTAACCTGTTTCCTGTGCACTGTGTTTTTATTCATTTTTTGTTTTCAAAACACATGTAAATGTCAGAAACTGAATTCTAGCTCTACATAAACTCAGAAACTATATTTAAAAAAAGTAAAAATAACATTAAATACAGTACAATTGTATAATCAACAAGTACATAATAAAAGGTTCTGAATTTTAAATGAGAAGTAGATTTTTTTAATTTCAAAATTTACTTAAATGTGCCAGCCCCCTGTATCATGTGACAGCCATAAGCCAATCACAGACTCATTTACATATACTGTGTGAACTTTTGCTCACTAGTAGCTGCTGCCTCAGAAAGTCTGCAAATAAAAAAGACTTGTTAAACTGTATGATCTATCTGAATAAAAAAAAAAATTTTTTGACTTTAGTGGTCTCATTAAAGGAACATTAAAAGTAAAAAAATAAACTTTCATGATTCAGAAAAAGCACACAATTATAAATAACTTTCCATTTCCCTTCCATTATCAAAATGTGCTCATTCATTCTATAAGCACACATTCTGAGGTACCAGCTACTACTGAGCATGTCCAAGAATTTACAGTATATACGTATATGCATTTTGTGATTGGCTGATGGCTGTCACATGGTCTAGGGGAAAGACAATTAAACTAACTTTGACATTTTGCATTTTAAATAGCATTTGCTATTCTATCCACGATACATATGGAGCATGTAATATTAAATAACTTGCCATTTTATTTCTATTATCAAATTTGCTTCATTTCTTGGTATCCTTTTTTGAAAAGGATACCTAGGTATTTTCAGGACAAGCAATGCACTACTAAGAGCTAGTTACTGATTGGTGGCTGCACTTATATCCCTCTTGCCATTGGCTTACCAGATGTGTTTAGCTAGCTCCCAGTAGTTCATTGCTGATAATAGAAGTAAATTGGAAAGTTGTTTAACATTTTTCTATCTGAATAACGAAAGATACATTTTGGGTGTTATGTTTCCTTAAAGTCAACCAAACCCTAATTTCTTCGTTCATGATTCAGATAGAGCAGCGATTTTAAGCAACTACCTAATTTACTCCTATTATCAATTTTCTTTGTTCTCTTGCAATCTTTATTTAAAAAGCAGAAATATAAAGCTTAGGAGCTGGCCCATTTTAGGTTCAGCACCCTGTACAGTGCTTGCTTATTGGTGGCTACATTTAGCTACCAATAAGCAAGCATAACCCAGGTTCTGAACCAAAAATGGGCCGGGCTCCTAAGCGTTACATTTCTGCTTTTTAAATAAAGATAGCAAGAGAACAAAGAAAAATTGATAATAGGAGTAAATTAGAAAGTTGCTTAAAATTGCATGCTCTATCTGAGTCATTAAAGAAAAAAAATAGGTTTAGTGTCCCTTTAAGTTAATCAGAAAGCTATAAGAAGGTCTCCAAAGCAGTGTAATTTTGTTTTTATTGGGGGGGGGGGGTTGGCAACACCAAAAATGTGCAAATCTATGCAAGACAGCACTAGCTGTGCTGAATACTAAATGAAATAACTTTTCTTTTGTTTTTCAACTGCAAGCAACTGATGCCAAAAATAAAACACAAAATAACAAAAAAAACACCAAATGATAATACGTTTCCGCTCATCTTACAACATTACACCAAAAAATGTGCGTAGCGCTATAAACTCCAATGTATAATATACGTAATTGGTGTTGATACAATAGATGTTATTATAGACCTATCAGAATGTAACAAAAGGACTGTCATTTCTTTAAATAAAATCTGAGTATGTTTGGCAAAGTAGTGCAAAACTAGATTAACTTGAAATATTGTATATTGCCTGGAGGATACAAATGGTCTAAACTCAACTTGTAGCATCAAAAGTTGTCAAATCACAGCTTGTCTATAGCCTGGTAAAAAAAAAAAAAAAATCTAATTGTTAAGGTGTAATTACACTCACAAAAGTCATATCTTGTGTTCAGTTTATTTTAACTCCCCAGAACTGCGTCAGGAGCCATCTGAAAAGCTGTATGTTTAGTGCTCATGGGTAAATTATACAGCTATACACATTTTTTTTCTTTGTGTGAAGGTCAACTGCCCCACGGATAAAATGAGCATGGGATTAATTCATCAAATTTGTTATATTTCAGTATTTATTAAAATGTTTACTTTTTGAGCGCCCCAACGGTAAGCGTAGCTCTCCCTTTTGTCAAATTGATTGACAAATGAAGATTCTTAAAAGAACGAATCCTTGTTTCCCGGGCCGTGACGTTTATGCGAAGGGGCTGAACGCCCCAGGGGGAAACAAGGATTCGTTCTTTTAAGAATCGGCATCTGTCAATCAATTTGACAAAATGCCGGGCAGGAGAGCTGCGGTTATCGTCGGAGCGCTCAAAAGGTAACATTTTTAATAAATACTGAAATATAACAAATTTAACTAATTAACCCCATGCTCATTTTGCAAAGTCTATCCAATGCTGTGGGGCAGTTGCGTGAAGTTGACCTGTCAATGTATCATAAGCAACATTGTTAAATGTTTTGCTCCCAATCAATAATATTTGTGAAACAGCTACCCTTTCCACACAAAGCCTTTACACTATCGGGCGGGAACATCTTTCCTGTAGCTACTTAAAGGGACAGTCTACACCTTAGTCATCTTAAAGTCTTACTTTAGAATAAGCTGCCAATATCCTCCTGCAACCCTTTCTATATCATGCAGCAGTAACAGTAAAAAAATATATTTTAAAATGACTTTTGTTTCTGGTCACTTTGAAATGGCTGCCAAGCTCCGCTTACTGATGGCATCACGGTCTGGGCTGCATTAAAGGTTTCACTATTTACGAAAGACTCACTAATTGAATTCAAAAGACTTTCAATGCTATCCAGCAGAGTGCATAGATGCAGCCCATATCGTGATGTCATCAGTGGGCGGAGCTTGGTAGCCATTTCAGACTGACCAGAAACAATATTAATTTTAAAATAACTTTTTTTTACTGTTCCTGCTGCATGATATAGAAAGCGCTGCATGAGGATATTTGCAGCTTAATCTAAAGTAAGATTTTAAAATGACTAAGGTTTAGACTGTCCCTTTAAGTCATAAATTATAAAAGCTTTAATTTTATTTGAAATACAATATTTATACAACATTATAAAAGTTCAGATGTTTTATTATATAAGATCGTTGCATGGATCATCTGGGTATAACTGTAATAAATACTTGCAAGCAGCAGTCAACCAAATGATGCACCAACTAAATTATGAGATTTTTATGAAAGGATTAGATTAACTGCTTCTAGATGGAACGTCTAATTTAGTACTATTACTTTGTAACATTTTCACACCAAACTTTGAACCCATCACAGGGTTAATGTTCTAAAGGTGATTAGAAAATAAGCTATTAGCAACTCATTGAAATGGGCTGTACCAACTTCTCTGCAAAATTTATTAAATCCACCTTTCTGCCTCAAAAATTTATATTTTTGTTTCCCCAAAACTTAGAAAGCAAACACTCGGGTAGATTACGAGTTATGCATGCTATAGGGAAATTAACGAACGCAACAAAAGTTGTGTTATTTAAAGGGACAGTCAAGTCTGAAAAAAACTTTAATGATTCAAATAGAGCATTTAATTTTAAACAATTTTTCAATTTACTTTAATCACCAATTTTGCTTTGTTCTCTTGGTATTTTTAGTTGAAAGCTAAACCTAGGAGGTTCATATGCTAATTTCTTAGACCTTGAAGGCCGCCTCTAATCTAAATGCATTTTTATAGTTTTTCACCACTAGAGGGCATTAGTTCATGTGTTTCATATAGATAACATTGAGCTCATGCACATGAATTTACTGTGGAGTCAGCTCTGATTGACTTAAATGCAAGTCTGTCAAAAGAACTGAAATAAGGAGACAGTCTGCAGAGGCTTAGATACAAGGTAATTACAGAGGTAAAACGTGTATTATTATAACTGTGTTGGTTATGCAAAACTTGGGAATCGGTAATAAAGGGATTATCATTCTTTTAAAACAACAACAATTCTGGTTTTGACTGTCCCTTTAACCCCCTATAGCGCAGCCATTACAAGTTTTCAAAAACCCGTCTTGTGCGTACGATATGGTGCTTTTAAGCTCCATACCGCACAAAAAACAAGAGCTGTTTTGACTTGCTTGTGCACGCTTCCCCCATAGACATCAATGGGGAAAGCTGAATATCACCGCCACTATACTAAAGTTATTAACCCCTATTCCCCTGCACCCCAACATCGCCCACACTATAATAAATCTATTAACCCCTATTCCGCCACTCCCCAACATCGCCGCAACTAAATAAAGCTATTAACCCCTAAACCTCTGGCCTCCCACATCACTACCACTAAATACATCTATTAACCCATAAACTGCCAGCCCTCCACATTGCAAAAATCTAAATTAAACTATTAACCCTACACCTACCCCTAAACCGAACATAGCCCTAACCCTAAACCTAACTGTAATCCTAACGTAACCCTAACACCCCCTAACTTTAACATAATTACAATAGAGCTAAATTAAATTCACAATTATTAACTATATAAAAACTATTTAAAACTAAATACTTGCCTGTGAAATAAAACCTAAGCTAGCTACAATATAACTAACAGTTATATTGTAACTAGCTTAGGTTTTATTTTTATTTCACAGGTAAGTTTGTATTTATTTTAACTAGATAGATTAGTTAGTAAATAGTTATTAACTATTTACTAACTACCTAGTTAAAATAAATACAAACTTACCTGTAAAATAAAACCTAAGCTACCTTACACTAAAACCTAAAATTACAAAAAATTAAAAACACAAAAATTACAACAACAAAAAACTACCATTCCAAAAAAAACAACGAAATTATTATTAAAAAAAAATAAAAAAATATTCCTATTGTAATACCCTTTAAAAAAAAAAAAAAAACTAATCTAGAATAAACTACCAAGGGCCCTTAAAAGGGCTTTTTTGGGGCCGTTAAAAGGGCCTTTTGTAGGGCATTGCCCTAAAGTTAACAGCTCTTTTACTACAAAAAACCAAACACCCCCTAACAGTATACAAACCCCCACACCCCAAACCCACAAAATAAAAATAAAGTAAAACCTAATCTACCCATTGCCCTGAAAAGGGCATTTGTATGGGCATTGCCCTTAAAAGGGCATTTAGCTCTTTTGCTGCCCAAGACCCAATTTAAAAATAAAAACCCACCCAAAACAAAAAAAATACATTACACAAAATAACAAATTATCAAAAAAAAATTATGCCTATTCTAATACCCCTTAAAAGGGCCTTTTGTAGGGCATTGCCCTAAGTTAAATAGCCATTTTACCTGTACCCACTAACATTACAAACCCCCACCTCCCCAAACCCACAAAATAAAAAAAACTATCTAAAAAGGGCATTAAAAGGGCATTTGGATGGACATTGCCCTTAAAAGGGCATTTAGCTGCCCAAACCCTAAACTAAAATAAAAACCCACCCAAAAAAAACTTTAAAAAAGCCTAACACTAACCCCCGATGATCCACTTACAGTTTTTTAAGTCCCGCTTGAACGATCTTCATCCAGGTGGCCTCTTCAATCTTCATCCAGGCGGCATCTTCTATCTTGATCCCGACGGCGCGGAGCAAGTCCATTCTGAAGACATCCGGCACGCAGCATCCTCTCTTCATATGGTCGCTGCCGTACACTGAACCATCAATGCAAGGTACGCGATTCAATATGGCGTCCCTTGCATTCATATTGGCTGAAAAATTTGAATCAGCCAATAGGAATTAGAGTTGCCAAAATCCTATTGGCTGTTCAAATCAGCCAATAAGATTTAAGCAGCTCTCATTCTACTCGATGATGAACATTCTCGCCGCTTGGATGAGGACTTCACCGCCAGGATGAAGATTGAAGAGGCCGCCTTGATGAAGACTTCTCCCCACCTGGATAAAGATCATTCAAGCGAGACTTCAAAAACTGTAAGTGGATCGTCGGGATTAGTGATAGTTTTTTTCAAAGGTTTTTCGGGTGGGTTTTTTATTGTAGTTTAGGGTTTGGACAGCAAAAGAGCTAAATGCCTTTTTAAGGGCAATGCCCATCCAAATGTCCTTTTCGGGCAATGGGTAGCTTAGGTTTTTTTTAGAGTTAGGTTTTTTATTTTGGGGGGTTGGTTGCCCTACAAAAGGCCCTTTTAAGGGCTATCAGTAGTTTATTGTAGGCTAGGTTTTTTTTTTATTTTGGGTGGGCTTTTTTTATTTTGATAGGGCTATTAGATTTATCTTGGATAATTTCGTTTGTTATTTTTCGTAATTTAGTGTTTGTTATTTTTTTTAATTAGATACTTTGTAATTTTTAGAGTAATGTTAGGATTTTTTTAATGTGTAGTTTAGTTTAATTTAATTGGTAGTTACTTTAATTTTAGTTTAATAATTATATTAGTTTAATTGTTAGTTTAAACTTCGTTTTTTTAATTTGACAGGTAAATTTTCATTTAAGATAGGGAAATTGTAATTTTAATCTAAAGTTAGGGGGGGCGTTAGGTTTATGGGTTACTAGTTTAATTTAGTTTATTGCAATGTGGGGGACTTTCGGTTTAGGGGTTAATAGTTTATTTTAATATATTTTGTTGTGAGGGGCTTCCGGTTTAGGGGTTAAAAGATTTATTATAGTGGCAGCGGTGTAGGGCTTAATAACTTAAGTATAGTGGGGACTGAGGGCAGATTAGGGGTTAATTAGGGGTAATATTTGAATAGTGTTTTCGATGCGGTTTAGGGGTTAATAACTTTATGATAGTGGTGGCGATGTCGGGGAGCGGCGGAATAGGGGTTAATAAATTTAATATGTGATGTGGGAGGGCCTCGGTTTAGGGGTTAATAGGTAGTTTATGGGTGTTTAGTGTACTTTGTAGCAGTTTAGTTATGAGTTTTATGTTACAGATTTGTAGAGTAAAATTCATAACTACTGCTTTTAGATGGCGTTACGGATCTTGTCGTTTTAGGCTGTAACGCCATTTTTTTTTAGCCAGAGCGAAAAACTCGTAATACCAGCGCTATGGGAATCCCATTAAAAAACGTAATTTTTAAGAGTGCGGTACTGACGTTGCGTTACAGGCTAAAAGGCTTGCAGTACAGCTATACCAACAAGACTTGTAATGGCTGTGGTGCTGTTTTAACACTAAAATGACCATATTTTTAGCGTTAAAAGACAAACGCACAGACTTAATCTAGCTGACTGTTTTTAATACATCAGAGTCAGCGAGTGAAATATGTTCTAGTTACTTCTATGCTACTCTATGGGCTCCATTTATAAAAGGGTGGGCGGACAATGTTCGCTGTCATGAACCTTGTTGACCCAGCATCACAGAAAGCAGTACGCTGCCAGCATTTAACATTGCACAAGCCACTGCTTGTGCAATGCTGCCCCCTGTTCATGTGCGGCCAAAACCATGCAAGAGGGGGCTGTCAACCATCCTGGTCTGATACAATTGGAATGAATACAATCCGCCACCTTTAAGGTGGCGGAGATGTTAAGCAGCAGCAGTCTTAAGACTGCTACTATCTAACTAGCTTTTTAGTCTTGCTTACACAAGTCTGAAACGTCGGGGCTCCGAAGCTACTATCACATCTTGCTAAATTGAGCCCTATATGTGGTATTCGACTTTTATGAATATAAATGATTCCTGTTGCTGGCTTTACTTTATCAAATACTTTAGACACTCATATCTTTTTAGCCTTGCTCAACAAATGCACTAAATAAAGTTAATACATAAGAGAGCGCTGCGGTCATCTAGGTTTGCATCTCTACTTAATCATCTATAGTTTTTGGTTTAAATCTAATTCTTACAATTTCTATAACACATTTAAATAATGTTCTGTTACAATGTGTCACCTTTTTCTTTGCAGACTGCTTCACTCTGATTTTACATATACCCCTAAAATCTTCTGACTTAAAGGATGACTTTCTGTTATAATTTTTAAGCTAAACAACTAACATATTAAAGTTAATAAACATTAATTAAAACCTACTGACCTATATTTTCTCCAAAACGAAGTTTCATAACGTTCTAAAAGTTATATCTTTTATTCGCCGATGATGTCACGTTATCCTGCCCACTATTTTCAGCACTGCATGTTCAAAATACTTAAACCAATAACTTTGTGTTTAAAGCGCCATTTTGAAACCTAGGTATTGTAAACGGATTGGTACAGAGCAAAGGATACCCACGGAGTGGGTTTGGAAAACAATTAAATTTGCAGACAAGATTTCTGATATACGGTAGAGATATGTTAATGAAATGCTATTGATAAAAAGCGTATTTGTGTTAGTTAGTAACAGGCATAGAAAATATTTACTTACAGTGGCCCTTTAAAGGGTCAGTAAACCTTAAAATTAATGTTATATAATTCTGCACATAGTGCAGAATTATACAACATTATATTAGCCAAACTTTCTAAAACATAATATTCCCTTTCCATTTTTAACATAAAACGCCGTTTTACAGACCCGCTCTCTGCGCTCTGCTGAGCGGGTCTGCTTTTTTTACACAGCGCATCGGGCCAGCTGTATAGTCACAGCCCGGCCCGACCGCGCCATAAGACTAAGTGCAGCTCGCTCCTGTCCTGTGTTCAGTTAGCTCACAGTACTGAGCCTGCTCTTCAACAAAGGATACTAAGAGAAGTAAGCAAATTTCATAATAGAAGTAAATTGTAAAGCTTTATTAAAATCAACTGATCTATCTGAATCATTAAGAAAACATTTGGGTTTCATGTCCCTTTAAGAGAGCTGAGATTAAGCGGTTTGAATACTTACCTCTTCACCCAGCTTTCTTCAAGCCCAAAAATCTTCTTTCATGGTTCAGTTAGATCAAAACTAGCAAAGACAAAATGGAATTTTGATGGTATTCATTCGAAATTAATGTAAATTAAATGATTACTAGAATGTATTTGAGGCTTTAACACGTAGGAGAAATGTATCATTTTGTTCAAATTGATTTGTTTACTTTTTGTATTCAATCATTGTGCAACAATGGAGGCGTAGCTTATTTTGTTTTTTATCCAATGATAGCTCTTGTATTTAGGGAGGATGTGACAGTGAGATCATTAGCTATGATTACGGCCTAACAGACGAAACGCGTCAGCGGATCTCACAGCCACAGCCTACTCCTATGCCATGATGTGCGACTTTTAACCCTAATAAAGAATTACTGTTTTAATACCTCCACCGGAGGCCTCATCATTTTTTTTGTTCACATGGTTCAGATAGAGCATACAATTTTAAACAACTTTCTAATTTACTTCTATTAATTTGATGCGTTCTCATGGTATCATTTGTTGAAAAGCATACACAGGTAGGCTCAGGAGCTGTGAGCTACACATATATACCTCTTATTATTGGCTTACCAATGTGTTCAGCTAGCTCCCAGTAGTGCATTGCTGCACCTTCAATAAAGAATAACAAGAGATTGAAGCAAAGTTCATAATAGAAGTAAACCGAAAGCTATTAAAAATGATATGGTCTATAAGAATCATGAAAGCATAATTTTGTGTTCCATGTCCCTTTAAGCTCCTTACTGCAGCCCGGCACTAACAATAGAAAGTATGGCACAAAGTTGTTTTACTACTTATAGCTAAACATTTTAAATTAAAATCTCAAGATGTTTACTGACATATTTGTGTCACTTTTAACTTTTGTTTGTCCAGTATTTAATTAGATAACATATTCTTCACACAACATTTTCCAAACTTGTACATGTCTCTGAAATATAGGGAGATCAGTACTAAGTACTATAAAGGAATCATTAAAGGAACATTAAACACATTGAGATTGTAATATAAAAGATAATATATATATATATATATATATATATATATATATATATATATATATACACATTGCAATATACCTTCATTATTTATTTTGTCACCTTTTCCTGTAATTTAAATTTTGACAATCATGTGATTTCTAGTTCCTGTTAGAAATGGAAGTGCAGAGCACTGTTATATTCCACACAGCCATTGGCTGCACACTCTAGTGACCTATTTATAACTGTCCCTAATTGGGTACAGCAGAGAAGGTAACCTAAGTTACAACATGGCAGCTCGCATTCTATAATAGACATTAAAACTTTACACTTATTTTGTCAATATTTAAAAAATGAATTCAACTTTGAAAATTTCATCTACATGTTATTCTCAGACTAATCTTTTAATTGAATGCATCATTCTATCCAGCATTTATTTAGTGTTTAATGTCCCTTTAACAACTTTGAATAAGCGGAGGCGTGGCAAGTTGTCATTTGTTTTTACATTTTATGTCTGTGCCTTTAAATAGAGAATCCTATCAGCCGAAGCTAATAAGAATCCTTATTAAAGCAGAAAAAACATTAGGTATTTGACCACAATACTTTTCAGTGGCAAATCAATTTCACACACATGAATTTGTACTAATGTCATACTGTTACTCTGATAACTGGAAATTATATTACATACCCAGAGCTGTATCAAAACATATACCCAACATGGTGTTCCTTAATTATTTCTGAATAATTTACCACAACACTAAACTGTATCAAAGCTATGTGGAGCTTTATTTGGGATTACACGTTTGCTTTTAAGGAAGTCATGTCAATGGAATATAAGGATCTGCAAGTGTGAATAAAGTAAGAATAGAGAATATAAAAAAGTCAGTGTATACATCAAAATATCTATCTATCTCTCTATCCATCTATCTAATCTATTACATATAACTACTATATATCTGTATGTGATATAGTAGTTGTTTAAAGGGACATTCTAGTCAAAATTAAACTTTCATGATTTAGATAGGGAATGCAATTTTAAACAACTTTCCAAATTACTTTCATCATCAAATTTGCTTTGTTCTCTTGGTATTCTTTATTTAGACAGTGTTAGTTCATGTGTGCCATTTATCAGTTATTTATAAGTCAGCGCTGATTGGTTAAAATGCAAGTCTTTCAAAAGAACTGAGATAAGGGGGCAATCTGCAGAGGCATAGATACACGGTAATCACAGGGTATACAAGGTAATCACAGGGGTTAAAAGTATATTAATATAACTGTGTTGGTTATGCAAAACTGGGGAATGGGTAATAAAGGGATTATCTATCTTTTAACACAATAACAATTCTGGAGTAGACTGTCCCTCTAAGTAATGAAGATAGAAGTGTGGAAACCCTGTTAGTTCTATACCCCACAATACCTTCTTTAGACAGTCTCTTTTATAACTGTCCCTGCAATATAGGGAAACATAAGTTCCAACATGGCAGTGCCGATTACTTTATAGAAACACAGTGGAATTTAGAAAACCAACAATTTTCAGAGTTAAATTACAGAAAAGGGGACAAAATAAATAATGAAAGAATACTAAAAAGTTTGTATCTACACATAATTAAACATTTTATATATATAATCTAATACTGCTTAAAGGATTCCAAAACTTTGAATTTTTCGCTGTTAAAATTTTATCAAAATTGTATCTATAAACCTTCATTAGAAAAACATACCCACTTTGAACGAGCGTTAGAAGATGAATAAAAAAAAATATGACATTTAGGAAAAAACGTCATCGAAGCCAAACCCCTGTTTCTGGTGCATTCAATGCAAAAACTATTAGCCAATCACAGCGCGATTTCATGCATCTCATTATCGATTGTATTCGTCACCCTGCGCATGCGCAATACTATACGGCCATTATCGCATGCGCAGATTACCGCTTAGATGCCAGACTTATCCAAAACAAGTTACTGGCATTCAGTCGGTCTGCAGTGTAAATGGAACGTGACGTATGTAATGACGTTTTAAGAAGATAGCGCATGCGCATTACGCACAAAGACGGACATCTTGATAACTCAGGTTATCAGATACAATTCATGAAAGACAAATAAGATTAGATCGGTGGGTTTGGAAATCAATAAAATTTTGGAGCAGCATAACTAGAGTACGGTAAAAATATGACACGCAAAGCTAATTACAAATATGGTTAAAATATATGTATTGATCAGTTAAAGTTACATTTTTTTTCATCGTTTAGTGTCCCTTTAATATCCCTTTAATGCCATCTGGCTGTTTACCATTTTTGACGTAATTAAAATACCACAGAGCAAGTTTATTTTCAACTCTATTTAAATCCATGGGAACCAAATAATAATAATATGTTTTGCTCAGTTTGCCATGAGCAATTTTCAGGTTGTTGTGTGGGCTCAACTCTTGGCTTACTCTAGGGGGTAGATTTATCAACTGTCAGGCGGGCATGATCCATTGTAGCGTATCATGTCCGCCCGACATTGCTAAATACGCTGTCGGCATTTAACATTACACAAGTATTTCTGATGAAATGCTTGTGAAATGCTTGTGCAATGCCACCCCCTGCACATTCGCGAGCAGGGGGTGTCAATCATCCCGATTGTATCCAATTGGGATGATTGAAGTCCGCCACCTCTGAGTGGTCTTACGACCGCTGCTTCTTAAAGGGACACTAAACCCAAATTTTTTCTTTCGTGATTCAGATAGAGCATGCAAATTTAAACAACGTTCTAATTTACTCCTCTTATCAAATTTTCTTCGTTCTCTTGCTATCTTTATTTGAAAAAGAAGGCATCTAAGATAAGGAGCCAGACAATTTTTGGTTCAGTACACTGGACATTACTTGTTTAATTGGGGGGGGTAATTTATCCACCAATCAGCAAGAACAACCCAGGTTGTTCACCAAAAATAGGCCGGCTTCTAAACCTACATTCTTGCTTTTCAAATAAAGATACCAAGAGAATGAAGAAAATTTGATAATAGGAGTAAATTAGAAAGTTGCTTAAATTTGCATGATCTATCAATCATGGAAGAAAATATTTGGGTTCAGTGTCCCTTTAAAATGCATTCTCTATCTAAATTGTGAAAGAAATAAGATTATCACAGGTGAAAGAAGCACATGCAAAACAAACCTTTTATGCCTTTAGGTTAAAGCTGCTAATCAACATAGATGTTAATTTTCATCTAACACTACCAGGTTTCTGAACCTTAAACCAAAATAGGGGGAGAGGTTATGATTAACTTCTGAAAAATCCTCATGCACGTGTAAAATGGAATGAGAATATAAAGAGTCACAGCAGCCAAAGTGTTTCATTTTTTTACGGCTCAAGATTAACATCAACAATCGAAATTTATATATATATATATATATAAAAATAAAATGATATATACATGTGTGTATATATATATATATATATATATATATATAAATATATATATATATTTACATATATATATATATATATTTTTTTATATATATATATATATACACACATATATATATATATATATATATATATATACACACACACACAAATATACAGGCATACCTCATGTTATTGTGCGTCACTTTATTGCGCTTCACAAATATTGCTCTTGTTATTTAAATTGAAGGTTTGTCGCAACTCTGTGTTGAGCAAGTCTATTGGTGCCATTTTCCAACATGTATACACATAAATACACATGAATATACATATATACACACACACAGGGCCGCCATCAGGGGTTGAAAGGGGTGACTCCTGTCAGGAGCCCAGTGGGCCCCATGAGGCAAGAACAACTATAATTAAAATGTATGTTGTTTTATATTTTGGCAGCCACCAGAGGGCACTACAGCAGAGTGCTATTGAGCATGGGAAATATTGAGAGGATTTCTGAGTGTGCCCTAAACCACTATGCACAGTGTGAGACATACTTGGCACTTCAGTTCGTATAGTGTGTGCCTGAGTCTGACGTCAGATCACTTTCATTTGCAGAGTAGGTAGGACTTACTTAGTAAATGTTTATTTCTTTGTGCAGTTTCAGATTTAACTTCAGTGTGGTAGTTGTATGGTGGGGCCAAGGGGCCATAAATGTATTTAAGATTATTTGACAATGCTGTAGAAGTTCTATATTTAACCATTCAAAAATGTTTCATCCTCAATAAACAAATGGTAGGTACCCTTTTGGAAGATATGATTTGTTTTAATTTATATATATTTATATATATATATATATATATATATATATATATATATATATATATATATATATATATTATTATTATTTTTTTATTACATACCAGTTTACTGCCCCTTTATGCAAGGACTTTCCAGATGCGAGCAGGCATTTTATCGAAGATGTTTTTGCATAAAATGTTATACTCTCAGGCTAAGATTGCTCAGTGTTTGAAATGAGTCATGTTAACTTAACACTGTTCAGTTTACACCACAGCTGACTTGATTTTGAAATACATACAAACAAGCCTAAATCCTGCATTTAACCAGATCTACTGGTATGTACCACAGCTTATGGTTCCACCAAGACCATATAGAGCACAGCTGACAGATGGGAACATTTGCACACCAGATTTGAAGTGGTGCTCTTGGTTGGGGGAAATGGGGGAAAGCCCCCCACAACATATTTCAACCTTTCAAAAGTGCTTTTCTTCATCTATCCATTCTGATATATCATATGATTCTTTAAAAAGTGCTCTCTTATTTTCTGCTATTTTTTTTATCATATATGTCACACATTGTTGATTTAGGGGATGGCAATGTGCAATTTTACCTCCTGTGAGTGTGGATGCCTCTTTGAGGGTGGGTGGGTGTGTATGTCTTTCTGTGGATGTCTCTGTGAGGGTGTGTGTATGTATGGTGTGTTTTTTGTAGATGTCTCTGTGAGGGTGTGTGCATATGTCTTTTGTGCACTTTCTGTGGGTGTCTCTGTGAGGGTGTGTGGGTATGTCTTTGTGTGTTTTCTCTGGATGTCTCTGTGAGGGTGTGTGTGTGTATGTCTTTGTGTATTTTCTGTGGATATCTCTGTGAGGGTGTGTGCATATTTCTTTGTGCGTTTTCTGTGGGTGTCTCTGTGAGGGTGTTTGTGTGTGTATGTATGCCTGTGTGTTTTCTGTGGGTGCCTCTGTGATGGTGTGTGCATATGTCTGTGTATTTTTCTGTGGGTGTGTCTGTGTGTTTTCTGTGGGTGTCTCTGTGAGGGTGTTTGTATGTCTTTGTGTGTTTTCTGTGCATGTCTCAGTGAGGGTGTGTATGTATGTATGTCATTGGGTGTTTTCTGTGGGTGTCTGTGAGTGTGTATGTCTTTGGGTGTTTTCTGTGCATGTCTCAGTGAGGGTGTGTATGTATGTCTTTGGGTGTTTTCTGTGGGTGTCTCTGTGTGTGTATGTCTTTGGGTGTTTTCTGTGGGTGTCTGTGTGTGTGTATGTCTTTGTGTGTTTTCTAAGGCTGACTCTGTGGGTGTTTCCTTGGGTGTATGTGCAAGTTTGTGTATGTGTCCATTGTCTGTTCTTTTTAGGACATTTTTGACCTTACTACTGATTATTCACATATTTCTACAGACCTTTAAATTATTGTTTAGGCAGTTCCAGGGCCCTTTCTTTAATTTAGTTGGCATCTTCCTTGCCAAAAAGATAATCAGAACTCCATATTTTGTCTTGTAAATCTCCTTTTTTGACAAAACTGTAATCTACCTCATTGCTTGTGAGGTCAATATAAACAAGTGCTGAGTGTCTGTGTCTGAGTGTGTTTCTTTGCGTGTCTGCTAGAGTGTCTATAGGTAAATCCTTATGTGTGAGTGTGTGTTTCAGTGTATGAGTGTGTCACTACCTTTACAACATTTCCAAGTTTGACTACACTTTATTCTAAAGTGCATATACGTTTTATTCACTTGGTCAAAAATTGCACGTAAAGAGTGGGGGGTGCCCTGATCAATAGTTAAGCAGGGGCCCCAAAGTGTCTAGTAGTGGCCCTGCACACAAACACACACACACATATATATATATATATATATATATATATATATATATATATATATATTTATTTACACCCACCCACCACCACTGAAGGATGCTGATGGTTAGCATATTTTTTAGCAATAAAGTATTTTTTAATTAAGGTATGTACATTGTTTTTTTAGACATAATGCTAACGCACACAATATACTAGAGTGTAGTGTAAACATAACTTTTATATACACTGGGAAACAAAAAAATGATTGTCACTCACTTTATTGCTATATTCGCATTATTGCGGTGGTCTGGAACCGAATCCGCAATATCTCAGAGGAACACCTGTATATATATATATATTAATATATATTATTATTATTATTTTTTCATATTCATTGTTGATGGGTTTTTCGTTTGTTTTTTAATTATGTCAATCACATTAAAACATTATACCCTTGGTAACATCTAGTTTATAATTGTAATCACTGAACTAGTCCGTATGATGTTTACAAACAGAGATGTGATCAGACTTTATTACTTTACATGATATATTCAATAGTAAAAATAAATATTAGACCATAGAGTGTCAATAACAAGGATGAATTAGATGACAAAAAAGTAATTAATTTTCAGGTCATGAGTACCAACAAGGGAAAAGAAATGATTTGACAAAATACATGTTAACACAGAAAGCAAAACTTCCAGGAATGATTTTTGTTTGAAAAAAGTTATATTATATTGTATATTAGTTATTAACACATTTGTCACATAACATCACATCTGTTTTAATAAAATAATATGTCTATCTGCAAAAGATGAGGACAAAACATTTAGTATCTTAAATGATATTCTATAGTGACAGCCACTGAAGTACTTTGATATGTATAAAACTCAATAAAATCATTAATTGCCAAAAAGACCGTAGAGACATTAATTCAGATGCCTGTTTACACGGATGATTGGCAACCAATATCATTTAGGTCATAAAGGGACACAGGAAAGATGCATGTGCTTTAATTAATTCTGTGGATGCTGCAGCGAATCAGAGCCGTGGTGTCTGAGACATTATTCTTTATGGACACACGCTCCCAAATACACGTTGCCTGGGGGCGAGACATTGCACATGTGTGCCCTGAGGCATCTAGCATTCTGGAGTATACTGGCATAGAAAATTATGACTCAGGCACTACAGCCTCTGATTGGCTGTAGTGTCCAAAAACAAATGAAAAATTAGAGGTTGTTGCTGTAGGCTGCAGAAAAGTTTCACTTAAAGGGATATTCCAGCCAAAATTGAAATTAACATGGATGTATTTAAGTTTTGAATAGAATCATTTTTTTAATATACATGTATTAGCAAAAATGCTTTTATTAAAAGCTATAGCTGTTTCAAAAGTGTATTTAAGTATGCACCGTGCACCAGCATTTTAACCCTTGGAGTGCTAACGACGGCTCTGAGCCGTCGCAAAGTTTCTCACTCAGGTGCTAATGACGTCTCAGAGCCGTCGCTAGCACTCTCCCACCTTGAGGGAGATTTGGGGGCTCCCACCCGCTCCTACCCCGGCGATCGTGCCTGTAGAATGACAGGCATCGCCGGGGCTTCCCGTTTTGCGTGGCGACGTCACGCCTAATGGCGTGGTGACGTCACCGCGCAACTTTATGTAAAAAAGACAATGGACAATATAGGGAAAGGGGGCATGCTGCTTAGAAGCCTGTATCTCAGGCATCTAATCAGCTACAGACCCCCAAGACCCACCATTGGAAAGGTAATCGTCTAACCTTTCCAACGGTATAAGTCTTGGGGATATAAAAAGAAAAAAATATATATATATTTTAAAAAATTTAAATTAAAAAACCCTCAAATGTGCTTAGCACCCAGGTGGGAAAGTGCTTAGCACTCAAGGGGTTAAACACAGCACTTGCTCAGAGAGCCTAAGGTGCTTGCACCAATGGGTCAGTTTGATAATTGCTGACATGATATAAGCCCCAGTGGTGCTCTCAGCAGCTGCAGTATTTAAAATGCTGGTGCACTGAGAATATTCAGCTATGCTTCACATGCACGTGCAGAGAAAAATGCTAACACTAAAACAGGGATAACTTTTACAAGAAGCATTTTTGCCAAAACATTATTATTGCAAATATCTTTCGTTTTCTTTCTTTCATGACTTAGATACAGCATATAATTTCAAACTTTCCATTGACTTCTTGTCAGGGTTTTTTCCCTGTTGTGTTTGCCATGTGCTGCTGGCAGCCATTTTACTCACCTCTCTTCCTGACTTGGTGCATTGTGGGGGATGCTGCTCATTTCCTGCAGTTCCTTTTATGGCCAGACTGGTGTGCATCATCCGTGTGAGACAGGATGCAGTCTCAGAATTGTGATGTCATCACTTATTATTTAAAGGGCCTCTGTTCAGTATGCTTTGCCTTTGCATTGTCTCAGACCTGTTTGTGAGAGTTCCTGTGTATTACCTGGCTGCCTGATGTCCTTCCTGGTTCCTGATCCCTGGCTTGTTCCTGATTCCGGCTCGTCTGACTATTCGCTTTGGCTCCTGACTTGGCTCGTCTGACTACCAGCTCTGGTTTTGACTCCTGGCTTGTTATTTGACTTGTGGACTTTTTTATTATTTTTTGCTATTAATAAAGGTGTGATTATTTTTGCACTTCTCGTCTAAGTCTGATTCCTGGCACCCTGACACTTCTATTATCAAAGTTACTTATTTCTCTTAATATCCTTTGCTAAATGAGCAGTAATGAACTAACTAGCTGAGCCAACAACAAGAGGAATTTTTGTGCAATGACTAATCAGCAGCAAGTTCTCAGTAGTTCATTGCTGTTCCCGAGCCTACCTAGGTATGCTATGCAACAAAGGATACAAACAGAACAAAGCAAAATAGATAATAGGAATAAATCGGAAAGTTGTGTACCACTTGCATACTGTATCTGAATCATGAAAGTTTAAATTTGACTTTACTATTTCTTTTTTTAAGTTAATAAAAAATGCACATGATACTATCACCACAAACACACAACAGGTCACAAAGTACTTTCATTCTTTATAATAAACCCACAACAATAGATATTTAAGCTAATTCTGTATCAGATGATTCTAATTTGTAGGGTTATGCTAAGGAAATCGTTTAAAAGAAAGGGACATTGGTGTCAGCCTCCAAGATGCAAAGAACTAAAAATTAACACAAAAAATATAACAATTTCTATATGTTGACTAATATACCCAGATAATATCAGTGAGATTCCTCCCTTTGGAGAAATGGACAGAAGTGACCGCTCCTCAAACTTATTGTACAAATACAACTTCTATATCCTCCCCTCTTCCTACTTTATGTTATTTCCATCAAAGATGGACAGTTCAGTATGTTGGGTACCCAGTGAATATTATCCAGGATTATGAGCCAAGATATAGAAACATTTTTATATTTTGGATTTTAATTTGTAGTTATCTTGGCTCTTCTATGTAAATACTCCCAAGTGAGTTGAATACAAAGCAGTGCTGTATGGAAATGAAGGGGAATGGATAAAAACAGCAGCAAATATGGAACTTAAGAAAGGCACGTTTGTCGAAACGCGTTGCTCTGTTTTTTGGCCAGTCTAGGCTTCCGTAGTCAGCACACTAACTGTAGTGACGACCGCCACCGCAATTGTGCTGTATGGAAAGGAGCAGAGCAGAACAAAGACCACAAAGATGAGTCTATAGAAGTTAATATATTTCACCCAAAATTAGCTATAGAGGATTGTCTGATATCCAGCTAGTAATGTGAGCTGAAAGTGCTAGGAGATTTCCAGATAGCTGTCTGATAAATTTCAGCTGGCGTAGCATCTGACAGTCCTTTCTAGAACTGGTTCTTGACTATGTTTGTATCACTTTGTAATGGCTTGAATAATACATTTTTGAGGTAGTCAGAGAGGTACCATGTCTTGGTGAAGTCTCTGGGAAATAGCAAATAGTTTGTCTTTACATTGTCCTTGGTTCATTTAATGTAGATATAGAGACATTGAACCATATCACATAAAAATAATTTCAAGCTATTTGTTTCTGTCAGGACAAAAATGTTGGAACATAATGCTCTGAATGTTGTGAACATTGTAGACTACCTTGGGTAGGGAGTTTAGAACTATAAGAAAAGTTGTCTTGATGTAAAGTGATGTATGGTTCTTACACCGAAAGGACTTGTGATTCAGATACCCTTTTAGCCAAGGTAATGGCCACTAAGGAAACTGTTTTTAATGAGTAAACCATAAGGACATGTCTTGTAGAGTTTGAAAGGAATTATCCACCATGTTTCCCATGTACCAAGTTGAAATAATAGATATAGAAACAGGTTGAGACAATGCTTGAAATAATTGCGCAATGAAAGGTTGTTGAGCCTACTTCATACCAGTAATGCCTGATGTACTGCTAGGTCTTGGACTTTGAGAGTGTCAGGATGTAGTCTATACAGGAAAACATAATTATGGAATTATACAGCAGGAAAGGAAATGCTGGATATATTGCTTTGTTCCAACATGTGAAAAAAGGCCTCACAGACCCTATAATAGATTAATGAGGTTACAGGCTTGAAGTAAGGTCTGAATAACTATAGGTGAAATGTTTAGGCATTGGAGATTTTAGAAATTAGAAGCCATGTTATTAGTTTCCAACTTTGTGGATTTGAATTCAGAATAAATCCTTGATGCAGCAGGTCTTTAAAGCAACAGTTAGCCATTGAAGCACATTAGACCCTCCTGAGAATTAGAGGTCTTCAAGGGCCAACAGAGAAGACTAGCAATGAATTTTTATTTGATTTTTGAGACATCATAAACCGTTCCCTTGAATATTGCTAATGGATAGTGATTGAAAAAGTTAAGAACTTGTGAATAGACACTGCTTGCCATAAGATTGATATCTGCAAGCCCCACTGGTAATCACCTGTGACACAGTTACATTTAACAGTCACATTCAGCTGGCATTTTGTTGGAGATATTTTGTCTCTGCTGGATAATCTGCCTTGAAATAGAGTCTTACTGGTAGATAAAGTGCTCTTCAGATGTCAGATAGAATCTTTAAAGCTGTTACTTCCAAAGAAGTTTGAAAGAGGAGCAAGGAATGAGACTGCCAAATTCTGTTTGACTTGTACAAACTGTCTCAGGCCAAGAGGACTGGACTTGATAGTGCTGGTTTGAGCCTGAATTTTGTGAACAGTAGACCATTGGAGAGGTTCGCTGGTAGGATCTATCAATGAAGGAGGCTTTGTAGGTGAAGCAGACTGAGATCTCTTCATCTGGCATTGAGCATTACATTAAATGCATCACAACACTAGAATGTCAATTTAATGGCTAACACTAGTCACAACTAGAAGCAAACATAGCTTATTATCTTACACAAAAAGCAACTCACACCGCATGCAAGCTTGTGATGACCAGTCCCTTCCATAGCAAATCTGGTAGAAGAAGTGAGATGCAAAGTCCCTTCTTAACTTAAAACGTTTCTCTCTCTCTCGCTCTTTATTTTCCTCAGTCTCTTTTTTAGTTCCTTTTTTCTTTCCTTCCTCCCTTCATTTCTTTCATCATGTTGCGTTATTATGAGTTTCACTCACATATGAAAGCATTAACTCATCTTAAAATAGTATTTATAGCTACTACATATTCTATTTTATACTTGCATTTTCTACAGCCTTTCAGCAGGACCCTTCACTACTCCCCCCCAACCAATGTTTGGCTTGAGTTGATAAATCTGTATCAACCAATCCCATCTACTTGAAAAGCCTGAATAATATAATACTATGGAACCACTTGTCAAGTAAGGTTTGATTTTATTTCTCATGGCATGAAAGAGACTTATGGATACAAACTAATCAACTGAAAGAATATCAATTTTATTCAAGATGTGTTGATATATATTTAATGTATCTTGCAATTGGAGTAAGAAAGTTTTGATGAAGGTATAGACACGTAGGGCTTGATTTATCAAACAAGGGCGGACAGGGGTGTACATATTTGTCCCTGTTCGCCCCATTCTTCTCTGGCGGGCAGCAATCCACTGCCCAAATTTAACATTGCACACAAGCTCTATTTTGCGCTTGCGTGCAACCCCACACAAAGCCAATTACGGGCGGGCAGGAACTGTCAATCTCCCCGGTCAGACAAGACCGAGGACATTGAAATTCTGGAGAAGAGGGTAGGGAAGGGAAGCAGCGGTCGGGTGACCGCTGCTTGATAAATCCTGACAGTTGAAGGCAGGAGAAAGGCTTGATAAATCGAGCCTTTAAAAGCTCATTCCAACAGAACATATTTTTTTAAATTAAACAAATAAAAAAGGGAAAAAAAATAAAATAATGAAATAGATAATATGTATATAAATGTGTATTTTTTTGGATACTGGCCTGCAACAGCACAAAATAAAGAGTAATCATAAAAGTGGCAATAAAATATTTTAATATGGGGTAAGCTTACAGAGAAAAATACTGAATTACACATGTAATTGTGTGAAATTAATGTACACAGGCCGTAGAGGAAGCCATATCTTCCAATACTAAATTTTCCTAATTATAACAGAAAGGCATAAATTTTCTAATGCATGGCAGTTCAAAAAGTAATCAAGAGAGAATGCCTAAGGGCTATTTTAATGTATGCAAAACTAGTGACCCGCAGTAACTGAGAGGTAGGATTCAATGAATGCAAATGCTAAAGACCTGGCCTTATGAGGGACGGCTAAAATTAACACCCAATTAATTTCTCAATTGACAAACAAATGAAACTCATAAATCTACTTTCTCATTAATTTTCCTTTGGTATAATTTAAAGCAGTAACACAGAGGGGGAAAATGCAGCATTATCCATCATAAATATCAAAAAGATGGGAATATACAACCATAAATTATGCATATTACCTGTTGTTAAAGATGATTTATGTTTTATCAACTTCATTTTGCAGTGTGTTCATTTAGACAGACCCACAATCATAAATGTCATTTAATATAGTAACATTTATAAAAAAATAAATACAAAACAAACAAACAGGATATTACTGTAGGATTTCTGGCCGCATTAAATATGTGTAGTCACACAAAACTGTAACAAACGTAGCTGCCAATTGTAGAAGTGATATTAAAGGGATGGTCTAGTCAAAATTAAACTTTCGTGATTCAGATAATGGGGCCTATCTATCAAGCTCTGAATGGAGCTTGAGGGCCCGTGTTTCTGGCGAGACTTCAGACTCGCCAGAAACAGCAGTTATGAAGCAGCGGTCACAAAGACCACTGCTCCATAACCCTGTCCGCCTGCTCTGAGCAGGCGGACAGGAATCGCTGGAACTCAACCCGATTGAGTACGATCGGGTTGATTGACACCCCCTGCTGGCGGCCCATTGGCCGCGAGTCTGCAGGGGGCAGCGTTGCACCAGCAGCTCTTGTGAGCTGCTGGTGCAATGCTGAATACGGAGAGCGTATTGCTCTCCGCATTCAGCGAGGTCTTGCGGACCTGATCCGCACTGTCGGATCAGGTCCGACAGACATATGATAAATAGGCCTCAAAGCGTGCAATTTTAAGCAACTTTCTAATTTACTCCTATTATCAATTATTCTTCGTACTCTTGTTATCTTTTTTTTAAAAAAGCAGGAATGTAAGCTTTGCATCTGGCCCATTTTTGGTTTAGCACCTGGGTAGCAATTTCTGATTGGCGTCTATATGTAGCCACCAATCAGCAAACGCTACCCAGGTACTGAACCAAAAATGGGCCAGCTCCTAAGCTTACATTCAAATAAAGATACCAAGAAAACAAAGAAAAATTGATGATAGGAGTAAATTAGAAAGTTGCTTACAATTGCATGCTCAATCTGTATCATGAAAGTTTAATTTTGACTAGACTATTCCTCTAAAGGAACCTGGAACCTAAAATTATTCTTTCATTATTAAAATAGAACGTACAATTTTTAACATCTTTTCCATCCTTCTGTGATCTAATTTGCTTTGTTCCCTTTGGTATCCTTTGTTGAAAGGTATACCTAGGTAGGCACAAGAACTGGGAGCTAGCTGCTGATTGGTGTCGGCACATATATGCATCTTGTCATTGGTTTAGCAAGGTGTTCAGCTAGCTTCCCTAATGTATTGCTGTTCCTTTAAAGTAAATGTAAAGTTTCACAAATGAGTGCCCCTTTTTTAAAAAATCTTATTAAAAACAGGGGCACTTTCATTCATGAAGCTTTACATGTCACCGTTTTTGTTAAAATACCTTTTCTTCTTGCATGCCGGAGCAGCGATTCCGCCCGCCGCTCTTCTCTTCATACGTCAGCAATGACGAATCCGGCTTCTTCCAATCATGGTGTGGCCTCAGGCAATGTTTGCTCCTGGGGGGGGAAGCTGTGATTGGAGGAAGCCGGTTTTGCACACCCCATATCTCATGGTTAGATATGAGTAGCAAAATTCTAGGGGGGGTATTTGCTCCCTCTTGCCCCTCCTGATGACTCATGGGGGCCTGTAGAAAACTTTCATTTAATCATTCTATATACTATAATTGTACAACACCCTTTATTTTCTTCTTTTCAAAAGGAAAATGTCCCAAATATATGCAGGAATGATTTCTGACATACAGTAGTTCAATTATCATAGCTCCATTTTCATTAAAGGGACATTGTGCAATAACATTTTCTTCCCTTTAAATACATTTTTCAAATCTGTCTTCAGGCTTCCCCAACAGGCAAGATTTTCAGGATCAACTTTGGCGAGAGCAGATAAAATAATCATGTTTACTAATCAGCTGATTATTTCACCTGTGCTCTAGTTGAGATATCTTTAAAATCTGGCCAGTTAGGGAGGACAGGTTTAAAAACCAGTGCTTTAATCTTTTCCCAATTATTTATTTTACCTGCTAGGTGACTCCCTTACCTTTATTTTGTCAATTGATAGAGTTGTTTTTGCCTGTTGAACCCACCATCTAAACTGATCATTTCCATACTGCATAGGGGGTGGGAGAGAGAGGCCATTTGAAAGGATGATACTCATTACCACACTGTCCCTTTAATCAGCTCCATTCAGTTTTACATATTGTAATACCTGCTCTCATCTGGATAAGAATGAAACTCTGGACTCTGAGAGGAAATTGCTGAATTAAAAGTTTTAGAAGGGGGGCAATAGCTACCTGGATAATGCAGCATCACTATTATCACTTAATTTTAAAAAAAGCATATGTATGGAGGTAGATTATTTAACCTAGGAACCTTAATGCTTATGGTGCCCAGTTTCTGATTTTCTTCTGTGGCCTATCAAATACATAGTATGATCTAATACAATTTAGTGTTAAGGATCCCGTTTCTTGGCAAGAAACCTCTGTACTTTTTTCATGGGAGGCAAACTATTGTGAGTCCCTGAAGGTGAACCTATGCCAAGGAGAACACATTTTTTCCTTGTCAAATAAACTGACAGTCTATGCACGGGCCTGTTCCTCGATAAATTGCCATCATTATCTTCACATATGTATCCTTTATCCCTTGTTGACAGATTGCTTGTCTGCGGTTGGCAAGATTTTCCCACCAATCAAAATCAACATTTAATAGAGCAATGATTCTCAGATATACAGTTTAAAAGGTTGTATCATTGTAATGCATTGAGTTTTTGGGGTGTTAAAGGTATTCTTAAAATAATTAAGGAGTGTCACATGAATTTCATTTCAAAAGTACGGTGGTGGTCCTAATGGGGAAAAAAGCTGAAAATCACTGTATTATAGAATATATACTTATATATTTATAAACACAACAGGTAAATACTTATATATCTATATATAAACACAACAGGTAAATACTTATATATCTATATATAAACACAACAGGTAAATACTTATATATCTATATATAAACACAACAGGCTAAAGTAGATTCAGGGTGCTTTTGAGATCTTGATTACAATCTGAACTTTTGAGAATCTTTGGCTGCTTTATTACCAGTTACTATTTGATGATGAAGAAACTCCAGAACTCTTTAATATCCGCCAAATTCATGAGCAGGTCACTTTCTATAATGCCAATTCTAACGCATGCACAAGCGTCAGGATCAACATCCAGGTAATAGAGAAACCTGCATACCCTTTTTTTTTATGGAGTTTTGTGATCAAAGGTTTTTGGAGGTGACACAACTTGCCCAAAATGAACTGTACCCTGATATAACTGCAATATTTATAAAACTAAGGAGAACATCAACATACTGTATGTCTTGATGAATATCTGCTCTCAATACAAAAATTCTCTGTTTTAAATAAAGTTGTTTAATTGAAATCATTCCAGAATAGCACCTTATGTCCTTTATAGTTTGCTGACAAGTAATAATCTAGCGTAGAAAACATATTTTCTGATTGTAAAGAATTGTACCACATATCTACTCACAACCATACAATGGAACAGGGGAATGAAAAAACACTGCTCTGTATAGGACTTTTACTGAACTGTTGAAGATCATCTGCACAGAATTCTTCAATATCAGTCCTTTACTAACGCCTAGATTACAAGTGGTGCGCTAACTGTAGTGCAAGTGCGATATCGTTTTTTGTTAGGCTCCCTAGAGCGTCTTCAGCTTCTCTAGCCTCACCAGTCCTTATGTTATTAAATACTATCGGCCAGATTACGAGTTTTGCGTTATGAGCGGCTCGCTACTAACTTGTAAGTTATTTCCACAGCTCACCTTTAATAGCGCTGCTATTACAGGTTTTCCAAAAACCTGCGTTAGCAGGCAATATGGCAGCGTTGAGCTCCATACCGCACACAAATACCAGCGCTGCTTTAAGCTGGTTTTACGTGCTCGTGCACGATTTCCCCCTAGCCATCAATGGGGAGAGCCAGCTAAAAAAAAGCCTAACACCTGCAATAAAGGAGAGTAAAGCTCAGTAACGCAGCCCCATTGATTCCTATGGGGAAAGAAAATTTATGTTTAAACCTAACACCCTAACATAAACCCTGAGTCTAAACACACCTAATCTGCCGCCCCCGACATCGCTGACACCTACATTACACTTATTAACCCCTAATCTGCTTCCCCTAACATCACCGCCACCTACATTACAGTTATTAACCCCTAATCTGCCACCCCCGACATCGCAGCTACCTACATTACACTTATTAACCCCTAATCTGCTACCCCCAATGTTGCCGCTGCCACTATACTAAAGTTATTAACCCCTAAACCTCTGGCCTCCCACATCACTAACACTAAATAAATATATTAACCCCTAAACCTAACCATGTCTAACCCTAACTTTCATATAATTAAAATAAATCTAAATAAAACTTACTATCATTACCTAACTAATTCCTATTTAAAACTAAATACTTACCTGTAAAATAAACCCTAAGCTAGCTACAATATAACTAATAGTTACATTGTAGCTAGCTTAGGTTTTATTTTTATTTCACAGCTAAGTTTGTATTTATTTTAACTAGGTAGACTAGTTAGTAAATAGTTATTAACTATTTACTAACTATCTAGTTAAAATCAATACAAATTTACCTGTAAAATAAAACCTAACCTGCCTCACACTAACACCTAACATTACACTAAAATTAAATAAATTAAATTAATTAAATACAATTAACTAAATTACAAAAAAAAATAAACACTAAATTACACAAAATAAAAAAAAAAATCAAATATTTAAACTAATTACACCTAATCTAATAGCCCTATCAAAATAAAAAAAGTCCCCCCCAAAAAAAAAAAAACCTAGCCTAAACTAAACTGTCAATAGCCCTTAAAAGGGCCTTTTGCAGTGCATTGCCCTAAAGAAATCAGCTCTTTTACCTGTAAAAAAATACAAACACCCCCCCAACATTTAAATCCACCACCCACACAACCCCCCAAATAAAATCCTAACTAAAAATCCTAAGATCCCCATTGCCCTGAAAAGGGCATTTGGATGGGCATTGACCTTTAGCTCTTTTTCGTTGCCTAAAACCCCTAATCTAAAAATAAAACCCACCCAATAAACCCTTAATAAAACCTAACACTAACCCCCGAAGATCCACTTACAGTTTTTGAAGACCGGACATCCATCCTCATCAAGCTGGGAAAAGTATTCATCCAAGTAGGCAGAAGTCCTCAACGAAGCCGGGAGAAGTCTTCATCCAAGCAGCAAGAAGTCGTCCTCCAGGCAGGCAGAAGTCTTCATCCAGACGGCATCTTCTATCTTCATCCTTCAGACGCTGAGCGGCTCCATCTTCAAGACATCTGGCGCGGAGCATCCTCTTCTTTCGCTGTCTACTAAAGAATGAAGGTTCCTTTAAATGACGTCATCCAAGATGGCATCCCTTGAATTCTGATTGGCTGATAGAATTCTATCAACCAATCGGGATACAAGGGATGCCATCTTTTGTGTAATTTAGTGGGGGGTTTTTTGTACTTTATTTAATTTTAGTGTAATGTTAGGTGTTGGTGTGAGGCAGGTTAGGTTTTATTTTACAGATAAATTTGTATTTATTTTAGCTATGTAGTTAGTAAATAGTTAAAGGGACATAATACTCATATGCTAAATCACTTGAAACTTAGATATGTAGTTAGTAAATAGTTAAAGGGACATAATACTCATATTCTAAATCACTTGAAACTGATGCAGTATAACTGTAAAGAGCTGACAGGAAAATATCCCCTGAGCATCTCTATGTAAAAAAGGAAGCTATTTTACCTCACAATCTCCTCAGCTCAGCAGAGTAAGTTCTGTGTAAAAAGTTATACTCAGCTGTTCCCAGCAGCAGGTAAAAAAAAATAATAATGAAGAAGAAGAAATGAACAGCAGCCAATCAGCATCAGCAGTGCTGAGGTCATGAACTCTTTTACTGTGATCTCATGAGATTTCATAGTAAGCTGAATAGGGAAATAATATGAGAGTGCACGAGGCTCATCCCCTAAGCTGTCCTAGGACAGACACACTAAAATGCTGCTTAGAAATCCTTTACAATGGGAGGTGGCTACTGAGGAACTTTTGAGGTAAAATATCTTTCTTTTTTACATAGAGATGTTCAAGAGATATTTTCTAGTCAGCTTTTTACAGCTATGCTGCATCACTTTCAAGTGTTTAAACATTTGGGTATTATGGCCCTTTAATAACTATTTACTAACTAGTCTACCTAGTTAAAATAAATACAAACTTAGCAGTGAAATAAAATAAAACCTAAGCTAGCTACAATGTAACTATTAGTTATATTGTAGCTAGCTTAGGGTTTATTTTACAGTAGTAAATAGTTAAAGGGACATAATACTCATATTCTAAATCACTTGAAACTGATGCAGTATAACTGTAAAGAGCTGACAGGAAAATATCCCCTGAGCATCTCTATGTAAAAAAGGAAGCTATTTTACCTCACAATCTCCTCAGCTCAGCAGAGTAAGTTCTGTGTAAAAAGTTATACTCAGCTGTTCCCAGCAGCAGGTAAAAAAATATAATAATGAAGAAGAAATGAACAGCAGCCAATCAGCATCAGCAGTGCTGAGGTCATGAACTCTTTTACTGTGATCTCATGAGATTTCATAGTAAGCTGAATAGGGAAATAATATAAGAGTGCACGAGGCTCATCCCCTAAGCTGTCCTAGGACAGACACACTAAAATGCTACTTAGAAATCCTTTACAATGGGAGGTGGCTACTGAGGAACTTTTGAGGTAAAATATCTTTCTTTTTTACATAGAGATGTTCAAGAGATATTTTCTAGTCAGCTTTTTACAGCTATGCTGCATCACTTTCAAGTGTTTAAACATTTGGGTATTATGGCCCTTTAATAACTATTTACTAACTAGTCTACCTAGTTAAAATAAATACAAACTTAGCAGTGAAATAAAATAAAACCTAAGCTAGCTACAATGTAACTATTAGTTATATTGTAGCTAGCTTAGGGTTTATTTTACAAGTAAGTATTTAGTTTTAAATAGGAATTAGTTAGGTAATAATTGTAATTTTTATTTAGATTTATTTTAATTATATTAAAGTTAGGGGTGTTAGGGTTAGACTTAAGGTTAGGTTTAGGGGTTAATATGTTTATTTAGTGTTAGTGATGTGGGAGGCCAGAGGTTTAGGGGTTAATAACTTTAGTATAGTGGTGGTGGCGGTGACGTTGGGGTCGGCAGATTAGGGGTTAATAAGTGTAGGTAGGTGGTCAGCGATGTCGGGGGCGGCAGATTAGGGGTTAATAATATTTAACTAGTGTTTGCAATGCGGGAGGTCGGCGGTTTAGGGGTTAATATGTTTATTATAGTGCCGGCGATGTCCGGAGCGGCAGATTAGGGGTTAATAATTTTATTTTAGTATTTGCGTTGCGGGAGGGCCTCGGTTTAGGGCTTAATAGGTAGTTTATGGGTGTTAGTGTACTTTGTAACACTTTAGTTATGAGTTTTATGCTACAGCTTTGTAGCGCAAAACCCATAACTACTGACTTTAGATGGCGGTACAAATCTTGACGGTATAGGCTGTACCGCTCACTTTTTGGCCTCCCAGGCAAAACTCGTAATACCGGCGCTATGGGAGTCCCATTGAAAAAGGACTTTTTGAAAGGTGCAGTAGTTACGTTACGACCAAAAAAGTGTGCGGTGCAGATATACCTACAAGACTCGTAATAGCAGTAGTGAAAAAGCAGCTTTATGAGCCATAATGCAAAACTTGTAATCTGGCCATATGTTATTAAAGCAGGAATGTATGCTTAGGAGCCGGAACATTTTTGGTTCAGCACCTGGGTATCTCTTGCTAATTGGTGGCTACAAAAGCTTACATTCCTACTATTTCAAATAAAGATACCAAGAGAACGACGAAAAATGGATATTAGGAGTAAATTAGAACGTTGCTTAAAATTACATGCTCTATCTGAATCACAACAGTTTAATTTGGACTTTACTGTACCTTTAGGTGTACCCAAATCAGATGGATATAATCATGAATATCATGAACATATAGCAGAGTTATGCTGCAGTTCCTCCTGCAGATGCTGATACATTTGTTGCAGGGCTAACAAGACTTGTCTACTTGGCACACTTTGCTGGAGAGAGCAGAAATAAAGGCTGACTGGCTCTATGCCACCAAAGCATTACTGTTATCCTTCGTCAGATTGGTCAATAATATGAATGGCATTGCTATGCCAGAAATCACTGTGCTTTCATCACTATTATGTACACGTCCTACATATATTATATAATGCTTGCAGCACAGATTAACTCATTAACTGCTGAATTAGGATGGGATAAACAACTAGACAATGATCATCTGTAGATGTTCTCTTTATAGACAGACAAATCAAATGCATTGGCACACCTACTGTGCTCTTTTCATCCAGCTCAGCAGTTTTGCATTTATAGAAATAATAATTCTCAATGGTTTGTACAATGTGTCAGATTTTTTTTTCCCCACAGTTCTGGAGGGTCCTGGGATGAGTTCTGTGAGTTCCTATTACTGCTGTTTGACCATATTATGAGTTAGACACTTGGCAGCCACAGGATTAAGATTTTAGTAGCGTATGTCTGGGGCTGTAGTATTGTGAGTGAAAAGTCTCGTCATGCACATTACTCTGAGACATTGTTAAAGTAAAAACCTAGAGACAGTGGACGGAGTTTATAATTGACATTTTGCCAACACGAGTTCTAAAAATTTTCATACCAGAATATCACGGCCTTGAAACGTTGCAAACACTTTCTAATGTTATCATAATAAAAATACTAGGTTATATTTAGAATGTTCTATACAGTGGGCAAACTTAAAGGGACAGTAAAGTCATAATTAGACATCCATGATTTAGACAGAGCATACAATTTTAAACAACTTTCCATTTCACTTCTATTATTTAATTTGCTTCCTTCTCTTGTTATCCTTTGCTGAAAGGTTTATCTAGGAAAGCTCAGGTTCTAGCTGCTGATTGGCTGCTGCATATATATACCGATTGTCATTGGCTCACCCATGTGCTTAGTTAGAAACCAGTAGTGCATCGCTGCTCCTTCAACAAAGCATACCAAAAGAATGAAACAATTGTGATAATAGAAGTAAACTGTAAACTTGTTTAAAATTGTATGTTCTCAATAAATCATGAAAGACAAAAATTTGGGTTTCATGTCCCATTTAATTTAACCCTTTAAACACACTTCTATACCCTGTTAGCCAACAAACCTCTAATCTCCATAGCAACTGTGATTCCAACCCCAAGTCTGACCATTATCCACATCAGTGAGGGTTAGGTTTGCCTTTTAGAGGCACATCACAAAGTCATGTGACCCTTGCATGTTTATACCAAGGGAGCAGGATACCACAAAGGAGGGGGGGGTCATGATACATTCTAGTGGTCTTTCCTTTTTAGTGAAAAATATTATCTAATGAAGAGGCAAATCAAAGCCTTTTAAGCAGAAGTTAGTGGTAAGAATAAAATGACCTAACAATACAACATGTCAGAGGCGGTAACTCAACAACGTAGAGTGGGGGATAAACAGAAGGGGTCACAGAACTGTACAAATACTGTATATCCAAAGAAAGAGCTAAGTAGAAAAATATCAAAAATAGAGATTGGCCAAAGCAAAAGCTATTAAAATAGTCCGTAATCTAAGATGTGACAAGAAAGACTAAATATCCTTAAAGGGATACAAAGATGCAAAATAAAAAACACTAATATGTTAGAGCATTTTATTACCACACTATTGTTTGTATATAACTAAATATTTTACTCCTGTCAGGAGAATAAACACATAGTTAAAGCCAGCTCTAGAGCAGCGATGCGCTACTGGGAGTTAGCCAAAAACATTGGGTGAACCGATGACAAAAGGCATGTGTGTGTAGCATCTATCATCCTCTAACTCCTAGTAGTGCACTGCTGCGGAGTATAGGTAAATATTGTTTTGAACAAAGGATACCAAGTGAACAAAGCCAATTTCATAACAGAAGTGCATTTAAAAGTGTAATTGATTAACTGCTTTATCTAAATCATGCAAGTTTAATTTTGACTTGCGTGTCCATTTAATATGTAAATTATACAAAACAAACTTTACAATATATTTTTATGATTGAGTTTACCAACATTCCCTTTAATTCACTGCTGAAAAAAAGCATTTTCTTCAATATTCCTAGAAAGGCTAAAGTTCTTCTGCAAACATCAGACACCACTACATACTACACAGTGATTGCTTTATCAGTGCATGATCTCATGCATATCTGTACTTGATTGGCTACAGCAAATGGATACGGTACACAAACCCTCAGAGGGTTTTTTTTCAGGATATATATCTATATCTATCTATCTATAAATATACATATATATATATACAAACATATATTTATTAGGCAAGTGCATAAATCTGAATATGGCCGCAAGCAGCATAATTCCGCTGTTTTATGCACCACATTTATTAGTGTAAAAGTGCAACATGGAAATATCTCTGCAGCAGCAGATCCAGTTATTTGTGTTGCACTTTTATACTAAGAAAAACGGTAGTGAAGATAGCCAAATGCCCCTGCTTGCAGACACATGCAGGATAACCAATTAATGCACATGCCTTGCATATTTACACTATATCAGTGATGGCAAACCTTGGCACTCCAGATATTTCCGAACTACATTTCCTATGATGCTTAGGAACTCTAAAGTCCAGCTGAGCTTCATGGGAAATGTAGTTCTAAAGCATCTGGAGTGCCAATGTTGCCATCACTGCACTGACCATCACACCTATATGATCTTGTTGGATATCCCATTCCAGGGGACAGTGTATTGTAAAATTGATTTCCCCTTAATGTGTTTTCAATGATTTGTTATGCCAGCAGAACATGCTCTTTTAGGTTTATTTTTTTGTATGTGAAATAGTTTTGATCTTTGACACCACAACCAGTAAAGGCTGTGATACACTGCAAGCAGAGCGGCCCGCAGTGTGTAGATGCGGCTGTGCGCGCTCTGTGTGCTCAGATGCGACAGGTCGCGTAACTGAGCATTCAGAATTGAAATATTTGAACTTGTGATGCAACGCGGTGCGAGCCGCTGCTTCGCCTCGCGTCGCATTACTTGGAGTGTGTCACAGCCTTTAGAATGGCCTGAGCTTGTAGTGAAATCAGACTGTCTTATTTTATCACTTGATGTACACACAAATGCTTCTGTATCTAATGTCTGTCAGTATACCAAAGCACAATACATAGGGATTAATGATCTAAAGTTCTCTAGGCTGGTGAGATTCTATAAGAATGGTCGTCAGTGCTTCTATTTCCCTGGTGAAATTATATAAATCCACTTTTTACCCTTAAAACAGGGTGTCTTGCTAAGGGGCGTATACAGCATTTTCGTATGTGAAGATGTAGCATACAATGCAAAAGTGCACAATGAAAACTGTAATTTAAAAATCATACAAAATAAATAATTGAACCCTTCACACAAAAATACACAGGAAAATGAAAATCATAACAACATTGTTCACCAAAAATCATATTTTATGAAAAACAAAAAAAATTATAAGTAAATTACACAGGAATAAATTGTATTTATTTGCACAGCATAAATCATAATTTAAAGGGACAGTCTACACTAAAATTGTTATTGTTTAAAATGATAGATAAGATCTTTACTACCCATTTCCCAGCTTTGTACAACCAACATTGTTATATTAATTTACTTTATAACATTTAAACCTCTACATTTCTGCCTGTTTCAAAGGTTCTATAGTCAGCCTCTTAATCACATGGTTTTGTATTTGCTTTTCCCAACAGGAGACTGATAGTTCATGTGAGCCATATAGATAAAACTGTGTTCACGCCCGAGGAGTTACTTAAGAGTTAGCACAACACAGTACTAAAAGCAAGTCAATAGATAATAAATAAAATGTCATGTGATCAGAAGATTCTTAGATACAAGGTAATCACAGAGGTGAAAAAGTATATTAATATAACTGTGTTGGTTATGCAAAGCTGGGGAATGGGTAATAAAGGGATTATCTATCTTTTAAAACAATAAAAAGTCTATTGTAAACTGTCCCTTTAAATACTTTTAATAATAGGGCCCATAGAAAGAACAAATTAAAATTAATATTTTATTACTTATCTCTCCTACCTCCAAGTGGGAGTGTAACTTCTTCTGATGGCTATGTTTACACAGCTTTTCTATAGTCTATACATTAAGTATTAAAATGTTCAATATAAGTGGGGATACAATGGCAAAAGTTGCTATTTCAAATGCCAAAGGTAAGATAAAGGAGTTAATTGTAAACAATTTAATACAGTCTAACAGGTTATATGGATAATGAGGAATAAATTAAAGGAGAGAAAATGTATATGTATATGTGATGTATATGTATGTATCTCTATATTAAAGCTTACCTGAGACCTCATAATAATAATTTTTATCAGATGTTATTTATTAAGTTTTTGTTTTTCGTGAAACAGTTAACCAGAGCTCTGAGGTTGCGGTAATCCTTCTAGCGGAAAACGCAATTGCGCTCATGTGTTTGCATTTACTTTCAACTTGAAATATGAGTGCTACATCCGACGCGTGCAAACAGCCACAATAAAACTGATATCGCTAGCGCAAAACTGTTAGCGTGCCACTCATAAACTGGCCCAAGGTCTTTACTGCCTCTTTAAATGTTGAAGTTTTGAAACTGGAGCTGTATTTCTCCTTAGATTTATCAGTCAGTAGAAACTAAACTGTCTAAATAATGGAAACATTTCTATCCACCCTTTCCCGCAATTGTTAAATCTATCATCACGTGATTACAATGTATCATAAATGTATCTGCATTTTAAACTCTTGTGGAAATGTAATCGTAATCAGTTTGTAGCAAAGCAAGAACAGACGTTCGACAAAAAGGTCAGAAGGTAATTGCGATGCAGCGCTTCTCGCACGCTGATGACTTCTCACGTGTTCTGTGCTAAAACACAGAAAGAAAAGTGCTAGACCCGACGCTCAGCAATTTCTGTCACCTTGTATGGCACTTTTTTTTTTTCTTCTTCTTTATAATATTGCTAGCACATTCGTTACTATGAGCTCTACACACCACTTTATTGAAGTTGTTGGAAATACATGTGTCAGCTGTGGGTGGAGTAACATACAAAAATATTAACTAATTCAGGCTGAAATTAAAGGGACATGAAACATAAATGTTTTCTTTCATGGTTTAGAAAGAGCATGACATTTTCAACAACTTTCCAATTTACTTATATCATCTAATTTACTTCTATCTCTTGATATCCTTTGTTGAAAAGTTTATCTAAATAGGCTCAGTAGCTGCTGATTGTTGGCTGCACAAAGATGCCTCATGTGATTGGCTCACCCATGTCTTTATTTATAGACAATCAGTAGTGTAATAAGAAATATATCTCTAATGCATTATGGCCTCTCCTTATTGCACACGCATGAGGCTTTACCTTAGACTGTATTTGGGAAACTTCTATTTGTCTTTATACTGTATATACTGAACTTATGGTGACATAAAGGGATGGTCTAATCCTTATAAAATAGATGTGCTAATAAAACTCTGAGTTGTGTATATATCTGTAAAGTACATTTATAGGCTAACAGACCAGACAAGTGTGGCACGTGTAATTTACATTGAAAACCATTGTTGAGGTTTAAAGACAAACTCCTCCCTACATTCATATAAGGAGGTTTCAGTATGCTCCTTGTATCCTTCTGAACGCAGCTGTTGTACTGTGTGAGCACACGCATGCGCACTAGAGTGCTGGTAATGCCCCATGTGACAAAGATGCCTGCACCCAGTATTATTGTGACCAGATGTCCCCGATTTTAGGGGACAGTCCCTGGATTGAGGAGACTGTCCCCGGACAAATTATGTCCCCGGAAATGTCCCTGAGAAGATGGTCGGAGGCCCGTGTATGTTACCGGTGCTCGTAAGAAGTTGATAGAGTTATCTGTTTTATACACTGATTAGTTCGGCTTCCCTGGATACTTTACCACTGGCGCTCACAGCGCAGCTGAAGCTAAAAGTTTCGGAGCCCTCTCTATATAGATTGTGAGTTGCTTCACGAGGTTGTCAGCCCTGCTTTGCAAGTTCTCAAAGGTGCAAGGTAAGTTCTCGTTGGTTGTTAGTGTTTACGTGATATGTGGAGGCGCAATGGAATCGAGAAAGTGTTGAAAGTGGCGGCGCTGTGTCACCTCCAGGGAACCAAGCTGCCCATATCCTCTGAGTCAACCTTGTTGCTTTCACCTCCAAAATAAAAGAGCTCACAATAGTGTAGCCGATTTCAGACAATGTCACGAGATTGCAGTTAAAATAAGTCTTTTATTAAAATCATCACAAAGGTGTCTTCAGGTGCAGCTTCATTTGTTACAGAAATTGTTTTAACTTTATGCTCTTGATAAAGGCTTCTTTTGGCTGAAACGCGTTGAGCTGTATTTTAAATAAAACCTGAAGCTGCACCTGAAGACACCTTTGTGATGATTGTAATAAAAGGCTTATTTTAACTGCAATCTCGTGAGTATAACCAGTTTGTGCGCCTACCACATTGTTTGAAATCTGCTACACTATTGTGAGCTCTTTTATTTTGGAGGTGAAAGCAACAAGGTTGACTCAGAGGACGTGGGCAGCGTGGTTCCCTGGAGGTGACACAGCGCCACCACTTTCAACACTTTCTGCTTCTATTCACGGTTTGGGAGACCCGGGGCTGGCAGCGAGCACCTGAAGGGAAGTGCTAACATTGCTTCATACTTTATCATTTCTAATACGCAATGGAATCGAGAGGCTGAGACCTTGTTGGATAAGTCTAGTATGTTAAATTGGAATGTTTAGAAGTACGTAATCTTTCTAAGAATTTGATTGGTCAAAAACTACAAAGTAGGGGTATCTTCTGGTGATTGATTTTACTAGTGGCCTATCGTGAGGCATTATTATTAAAGAGAGTATAAGAGATGTGTATCTTTGGCTTTGAGTAACGTGTGCATGTTAAAAACCGAAAGGGTACTGCGTTGTTTGTAGGGGTATGTTATAGTATAAGTTTGACATTTTTACTTGTGTTTTTTGGAAAAAAAAGGAATTCTAGTTCTCTTTAAAAGAATAAAATTATCAAAAAATAACTTTTTTTTATGTAGGTGTTTGAGCTGGTCCTATACAGGCCTGGAATCCTCGGCCTCGAATAATGGATCACGCTGCTTGGACTGGTGGTAGAAGATAGGGAAGCAATGTAAGAAACACTCCAGCTTTCTAAATTTTGCTAGGCCTTATTTTATTTTTTATTTTTTGAAGGGAACAAAGCAGGTATTAAACACATAAGCGGGATTTGACCTGGCCGGTTAGTTTTGCAAGTGATGATTGTAGGGGGCAAAATATAATTTACTGTAAGAGATTTAAAAAAAAAAAAAGTCCCTGGATTTCATTTTAAAATTCTGGTCACCTTACCCAGTATACAATGTGCCCTCATGCGCTATACGTGACACATACCAATCTGTCCCATGCACGCTTCACCTACGTGCTCTATACAGGTGACTGCAATGTGCATGTCTGCCTTCTGTGCACACTATAATCTGTTTACTGTCCCTTTAACCTGTGTTACACTGTGTGACAGATAAGATAACTGTAGCACTTACTGGGATGTAACAGCGCGGGTCTTGCAAACACCAATGAGAGCCTGCTAATTCTGTATGCCTCAGACAGTGAGACCCATACTCCCTGGAAGACCCTTGCAACAGGCAGGTTACATCTCTGTTAAGGGGTTAATAATGAAAAGGAAAAAAAAAGAGCTAATTGAAGGATACCATTAAAGGAACATAAAACCCAACAGTTCTCTTTTATGATTTAGACAGAACATACATTTTTCAACAACTTTTCAATTTACGTCTATAATCAATTTTGCTTCATTCTCCTGGAATCCTTTATTGAAGAAGCAGCAGCAGCAATGCACTTCTGGAAGCTAGCTGAACACATTGGTAAGCCAATGAAAATATGAAAATATCTGCAGCCACCAATCAGCAGCTAGCTCCAAACTCCTGTGCCTACCTAGGTATACTTTTTCAACAAAGGATACCAAAAAAACGAAGCAAATTAGATAATAGAAGTAAATTGGAAAGTTGTTTAAAATGATATGCTCTATATGAATCATGAAAAACAGAATTTATGCTTACCTGATAAATTACTTTCTCCAACGGTGTGTCCGGTCCACGGCGTCATCCATAACTTGTGGGAATATTCTCTTCCCCAACAGGAAATGGCAAAGAGCACAGCAAAAGCTGTCCATATAGTCCCTCCTAGGCTCCGCCCACCCCAGTCATTCGACCGACGGACAGGAGAAAAAAAGGAGAAACCATAGGGTGACGTGGTGACTGTAGTTAAAGAAAGAAATTTATCAGACCTGATTAAAAAACCAGGGCGGGCCGTGGACCGGACACACCGTTGGAGAAAGTAATTTATCAGGTAAGCATAAATTCTGTTTTCTCCAACATTGGTGTGTCCGGTCCACGGCGTCATCCATAACTTGTGGGAACCAATACCAAAGCTTTAGGACACGGATGAAGGGAGGGAGCCAATCAGGTTACCTAATCAGAAGGCACCACGGCTTGCAAAACCTTTCTCCCAAAAATAGCCTCCGAAGAAGCAAAAGTATCAAATTTGTAGAATTTGGCAAAAGTGTGCAGAGAAGACCAAGTCGCTGCCTTTCATATCTGATCAACAGAAGCCTCGTTCTTGAAGGCCCATGTGGAAGCCACAGCCCTAGTAGAGTGAGCTGTGATTCGTTCGGGAGGCTGCCGTCCGGCAGTCTCGTAAGCCAATCGGATGATGCTTTTCAGCCAAAAGGAAAGAGAGGTAGCAGTAGCTTTTTGAATGAGAGGAAACGGTGGAAACACATAAGCTAGGTTGAAGGTCCAAGGCGCTACTAATGCATCCACTAGAGTTGCCTTGGGATCCCTGGATCTGGACCCGTAGCAAGGAACCTTGAAGTTCTGACGAGACGCCATCAGATCCATGTCTGGAATGCCCCATAATTGGGTCAACTGGGCAAAAATCTCCGGGTGGAGTTCCCACTCCCCCGGATGGAATGTCTGACGACTCAGGTAATCCGCCTCCCAGTTTTCCACTCCTGGGATGTGGATTGCAGATAGGTGGCAGGAGTGATCCTCCGCCCATTCTATGATTTTGGTCACTTCTCTCATCGCCAGGGAACTCCTTGTTCCCCCCTGATGGTTGATGTAAGCAACAGTCGTCATGTTGTCTGATTGGAATCTTATGAATCTGGCCTTTGCTAGTTGAGGCCAAGCCCTGAGAGTATTGAATATCGCTCTCAGTTCCAGAATGTTTATCGGGAGAAGAGACTCTTCCCGAGACCATAGACCCTGAGCTTTCAGGGAGTCCCAGACCGCGCCCCAGCCCACTAGACTGGCGTCGGTCGTGACGATGACCCACTCTGGTCTGCGGAAGCTCATTCCCTGGGACAGGTGATCCTGGGTTAGCCACCAACGGAGTGAGTCTCTGGTCTTCTGATCTACTTGAATCACTGGAGACAAGTCTGTATAGTCCCCATTCCACTGTTTCAGCATGCACAGTTGTAATGGTCTTAGATGAATTCACGCAAAAGGAAATATGTCCATTGCTGCAACCATCAACCCTACTACTTCCATGCACTGAGCTATTGAAGGTCATGGAACAGAGTGAAGAACTTGACAAGCGTTTAGAAGTTTTGACTTTCTGACATCTGTCAGGAAAATCTTCATTTCTAAAGAATCTATTATTGTCCCCAAGAAAAGAACTCTTGTCGACGGAGACAGGGAACTTTTTTCTGTGTTCACCTTCCACCCGTGAGATCTGAGAAAGGCCAGAACGATGTCTGTGTGAGCCTTTGCCTTTGAAAGAGACGACGCTTGTATCAGAATGTCGTCCAAGTAAGGTGCCACTGCAATGCCCCTTGGTCTTAGAACCGCTAGAAGGGATCCGAGCACCTTTGTGAAAATCCTTGGAGCAGTGGCTAGCCCGAATGGGAGAGCCACAAACTGGTAATGTTTGTCCAGAAAGGCGAACCTTAGGAACTGATGATGATCTTTGTGGATAGGAATATGTAGATATGCATCCTTTAGATCCACGGTAGTCATAAATTGACCCTCCTGGATTGTAGGTAAACTCGTTCGAATAGTTTCCATTTTGAACGATGGCACTCTGAGAAATTTGTTTAGAATCTTTAAATCCAGAATTGGTCTGAAGGTTCCCTCTTTTTTGGGAACTACAAACAGATTTGAGTAAAACCCCAGTCCTTGTTCCACAGTTGGAACTGGGTGTATCACTCCCATTTTTAACAGGTCTTCTACACAATGTAAGAATGCCTGTCTCTTTATTTGGTTTAAAGATAAGTGAGACATGTGGAACCTTCCCCTTGGGGGTAGTTCCTTGAATTCCAGAAGATAACCCTGAGAAACTATTTCTAGTGCCCAGGGATCCTGAACATCTCTTGCCCAAGCCTGAGCGAAGAGAGAGAGTCTGCCCCCTACTAGATCCGGTCCTGGATCGGGGGCTACTCCTTCATGCTGTCTTGGTAGCAGCAGCAGGCTTCTTGGCCTGCTTACCCTTGTTCCAGCCTTGCATCGGTTTCCAAGCTGGTTTGGTTTGCGAAGCATTACCCTCTTGTCTAGAGGCTGCAGAGTTGGAGGCCGGTCCGTTCCTGAAATTGCGAAAGGAACGAAAATTAGACTTATTCTTGGCCTTGAAAGGCCTATCTTGTGGGAGGGCATGGCCCTTACCCCCAGTGATGTCTAAGATAATCTCTTTCAATTCTGGCCCAAAAAGGGTTTTACCCTTGAAAGGGATATTAAGCAATTTTGTCTTGGAAGATACATCCGCTGACCAAGACTTTAGCCAGAACGCTCTGCGCGCCACAATTGCAAACCCTGAATTTTTCGCCGCTAATCTAGCTAACTGCAAAACGGCATCTAAAATAAAGGAATTAGCTAACTTAAGTGCGTGAATTCTGTCCATAACCTCCTCATACGGAGTCTCTCTACTGAGCGACTTTTCTAGTTCCTCGAACCAGAACCACGCTGCTGTAGTGACAGGAATAATGCACGAAATAGGTTGCAGGAGGTAACCTTGCTGTACAAAAATCTTTTTAAGCAAACCCTCCAAATTTTTATCCATAGGATCTTTGAAAGCACATTTATCCTCGATAGGAATAGTAGTGCGCTTGGCTAGTGTAGAAACTGCCCCCTCGACCTTAGGGACTGTCTGCCATAAGTCCTTTCTGGGTTCGACCATAGGAAATAATTTCTTAAATATAGGAGGGGGGACAAAAGGTATGCCGGGCTTCTCCCACTCCTTATTCACTATGTCCGCCACCCGCTTGGGTATAGGAAAAGCGTCGGGGTGCACCGGAACCTCTAGGAACTTGTCCATCTTGCACAATTTTTCTGGAATGACCAGGTTGTCACAATCATCCAGAGTAGATAGCACCTCCTTAAGCAGTGCGCGGAGATGCTCTAATTTAAATTTAAATGTCACAACATCAGGTTCTGCCTGTTGAGAAATTCTACCTGAATCAGAAATTTCCCCATCTGACAAAACCTCCCTCATGGCCACTTCAGATTGGTGTGAGGGTATGACAGAGCAATTATCATCAGCGCCCTCCTGCTCTACAGTGTTTAAAACAGAGCAATCGCGCTCTCTCTGAAATGCAGGCATCTTGGATAAAATATTTGCTATGGAGTTATCCATTACTGCCGTCAATTGTTGCATAGTAACAAGCATTGGCGCGCTAGAAGGACTAGGGGTCTCCTGCGTGGGCAAAACTGGTGTAGACACAGAAGGAGATGATATAGAACTATGTCTACTCCCTTCATCTGATGAATCATCTTGGGCAACTTTACTATCTGTGGCAGTACTGTCCTTACTTTGTTTGGACGCTATGGCACAATTATCACACATATTTGAAGGGGGAGACACATTGGTTTCCATACATACAGAACATAGTCTATCTGAAGGCACAGACATGTTAAACAGGCTTAAACTTGTCAATAAAGTACAAAAACCGTTTTAAAACAAAACCGTTACTGTCTCTTTAAATTTTAAACAGGGCACACTTTTTTACTGAATATGTGAAAAACTATGAAGGAATTGTTCAATTTTAACCAAATTTTCACCGCAGTGTCTTAAAGCATTCAAAGCATTGCACCCCAAATTTCAGACCTTTAACCCTTAAAATGAGGAAACCGGAGCCGTTTACAGTTTTAACCCCTCTACAGTCCCAGCTCCAGCCTTTGCTGCGACTTTACCAAACCCAGGGGGGTATACGATACCAAATGAAGCCTTCTAGGAACTTTTCCAACTACTTCCAGACCCACACACATGCAGCTGCATGTACTGCTCTCAAAAGTAACTGCGCAGTAATGGCGCGAAAATGAGGCTCTGCCTACTACAGAGAAGGCCCTGACTGGGAAGGTGTCTAAACCAGTGCCTGACGTAAAAAATCATTCCCCAAAGATATAAAGTGTGAATTTCAACATTAAACTGTATAAAATGCCCAAATAAAGCAATCGAACTAGCCCATAAAAGTGTCTACCAGTTTTATAGCCCATATTAAGCCCTTTATTCTGTTTGAGACTAAGAAAATGGCTTACCAGTCCCCATGAGGGGAAAATGACAGCCTTCCAGCATTACACAGTCTTGTTAGAAATATGGCTAGTCATACCTTAAGCAGAAAAGTCTGCCAACTGTTCCCCCCAACTGAAGTTATCTCATCTCAACAGTCCTGTGTGGGAACAGAAAACGATTTTAGTTACTGCTGCTAAAATCATACTCCTCTCACAAACAGAACTCTTCATCCTTTTCTGTTTCAGAGTAAATAGTACATACCAGCACTATTTTAAAATAACAAACTCTTGATAGTAGAATAAAAAACTACAACTAAACACCACATACTCTTCACCATCTCAGTGGAGATGCTGCTTGTTCAGCGGCAAAGAGAATGACTGGGGTGGCGGAGCCTAGGAGGGACTATATGGACAGCTTTTGCTGTGCTCTTTGCCATTTCCTGTTGGGGAAGAGAATATTCCCACAAGTTATGGATGACGCCGTGGACCGGACACACCAATGTTGGAGAAAACATTTTTGGCTTTCGTGCCCCTTTAACAGTACAATCATTATACAAAATTGATAACTATAGTGTGTTTGCTACAAACAGATTTGTGTATTGTGGATCAATAACAGCACAAACTTGCACAATACAAAATACGTGACCTCAATCTAGCAGGAGCATTCTGGTGAACAAAAAAATAATAAATAAATGCTGACACAAATAATAATGCAGATGTTTTCTTTTTAATTTTAATGTTTGCTAAACACCGTTATGGCCACGCGCTAGCAATCTTGTATACTCCCAAAGCATTATTGCTGCAAACAGTAAATAGACGCAGCTATTTATAATCTAAAAACACCGGATAGCAAACACAAACGTATTAAGTAAATATGTTTTTATTGTGCTTTTAAACTACACTGTTTATGGTTTAAAACAGAAAATTTGGAAGCGACTGGGTCTTGTTAAAGGGACAGTCTACACCAGAATTTTTATTGTTTAAAAAGATTGATAATCCCTTTATTAACCAGTCCCCAGTTTTGCACAACCAACACTGTTATATTAATAAACTTTTTACCTCTGTGATTACCTTGCATCTAATCCTCTGCAAACTGCCCCCTTATTTCAGTTCTTTTGACAGACATCCATGTTAGCCAATCAGAGCTGGCTCACCTGAACTCCACGTGCGTGAGCACAGTGTTATCTATATGACACACATGAACTAACACCTTCTAGTGGTGAAAAACTGTCAAAATGCCCAGAGAGAAGAGGCGGCCTTCAAGGGCTTAGAAATTTGCATATGAACCTCCTAGGTTTAACTTTCAACTAAGAGTACCAAGAGAACAAAGCAACATTGGTGATAAAAGTAAATTTGAAAATAGTTTAAAATTACATTCTCTATCTGCATCATGAAAGTGTATTTTGGACTAGACTTAATTAAAAGGACAGTCTACTTGAAAAATGTTATTGTTTAAAAAGATAAATAATCCCTTTATTACCCATTCCTTAGTTTTGCATAACCAACTTTTAAATATAAATATACTTTTTACCTCTGTGATTACCTTGTATCTAAGCCTCTGCAAACTGCCCCCTTATTTCAGTACTTTTGACAGGCTTGCATTCTAGCCAATCAGTGCTGACTCAAATAACTCCACCGGAGTGAGCACATTGTTATCTATATAGCAAACATGAAATAGCACTGTCTAATTGTGAAAAACTGTCAAAATGCACTGAGATAAGAGATGGGCTTCAGGGGATTAGATATTAGCATATGAGCCTATCTATGTTTAGCTTTCAACAAAGAATATGAAGCGAACAAAGCAAATTTGATGATAAAAGTAAATTGGAAAGTTGTTTGAAATTGCATGCCCTATCTGAATCCCTTTAAAGGAATAGGAAAGTCAAAATTAAACTGGCATGAATCAGATAGAACCAGTACAGTACTTTTAAGACACTTTTATAAATTCACTTCGATTTTCAAATGTGCTTTGTTCTCTTGGTATCCTTTGTTGAAAAATAACACACACATATCCTACACTAGTGGGAGCTAGCTGCCGATTGGTGCCTGCACATATTTGTCTCTGTGATTGGCTAACTAGATGTGTTTAGCTAGCTCTCAGTAATGCATTGCTGCAGCATTCAGCAGAGGATAGCAAGGGAATGGAGCAAATTTGACAACTGGAAAGTTGTTTAAACGTGTATGTTCTATCTGAATCCTGAAAGAAACAAAATTAGTTTCATGTCCCTTTAAACCGAGCAGAATAGCATAATCAGCAAATGCATAATAAAAAGACAATACAACAGTTTGAATTTCAAATGAGTAGTAATTTTTTTTCTGACAAATTTCTAAGTAAGTGCAATTGTCTTTGCCACTGCATCATGTGACAGCCACCAGCCAATCACAAAATGTATATGCAAATATACTGTGAATTATTGCACCTGCTCTGTGCCTCTGAGAGTGTGCAAATAAGAAGATTGTGCACATTTTGATAAGGGATGTGAATTGCAAAGTGGTTTTAAACTGTGTGCACTAACCCTTTCATTGCTAAGTCTTTTTTACACCCCAGTGCTGAGCCAATTTTGAGTTTTTTTGCTACCTACATTTAAACTCTATTGTAAGTAAAAATTCAGTGAGGGACCCACACAAATTATATATTTGTTTCCAGTAGGCTCAGCAGATTCACAATACACCATTGTTATAACAATAACTCACGGCATTTGAGATAACTGCGGGGGGTAGGGCGGAAACGTTAATAAAGTACTATTTTTGCTTAAGTTTTAGTAGATAATATTAAAATTGGCCAAGTGACCACTGCTGTTACTGTGATCACCTTACTAAATTTTCATCATGGGTAACCACATGTGAAATAGGGGCCCATACTGACTTTTGGGGGTTATATAATAAATTAGAGAAGCGGTGCAGTGCAGAAATAAAAGCACTTTTTTTCTTGCAAGATCTTCACTGTTACCACAGTGATCGCCTGACTATACTGTTACCACAGTGATCGCCTGACTATACTGTTACCACAGTGATCGCCTGACTATACTGTTACCACAGTGATCGCCTGACTATACTGTTACCACAGTGATCGCCTGACTATACTGTTACCACAGTGATCACCTGACTATATTGTTACCACAGTGATCACCTGACTATACTGTTACCACAGTGATCGCCTGACTATACTGTTACCACAGTGATCGCCTGACTATACTGTTACCACAGTGATCACCTAACTATACTGTTACCACAGTGATCACCTGAATATACTGTTACCACAGTGATCACCTGACTATACTGTTACCACAGTGATCACCTGACTACACTGTTACCACAGTGATCACCTGACTATACTGTTACCACAGTGATCACCTGACTATACTGTTACCACAGTGATCGCCTGACTATACTGTTACCACAGTGATCACCTGAATATACTGTTACCACAGTGATCACCTGACTATACTGGTACCACAGTGATCACCTGACTATACTGGTACCACAGTGATCACCTGACTATACTGGTACCACAGTGATCACCTGACTATACTGTTACCACAGTGATCACCTGACTATACTGTTACCACAGTGATCAACTGACTATCCAGACAAAATTCATATATTGTTTTAGGAGAGGGACGTGACTACTAGAAAATAAACTTTATTAGGGGACTCTAGACATATAATGACATATAATGACCCATTCCTAATCAAATCGCCATGTGTTTTTTTTTAACCTTATTTTCAAAGCATCTGCTGTGTGGTACTGCTCTAAGACCACCACCATTTGAAAAACCATCAGTTCTTATCCAAATGAGGGGTCTTGGTTTGTAGCTGCTAAGAGAGCTGAGATAAAAAAGATAGAAAAACTTCCCCACAATCCAGTTCACTTGGAGCTACCTAAGCTTTCTCGTTCTGCGCCCTTTGTGACATTACCATGGGGCCGAAATATCAAGCTCCGATATGGAGCTTGATGCCCCTGTTTCCGTGCGAGCCTTCAGACTCGCCGGAAACAGCAGTTATGAAGCAGCGGTCTAAAGACAGCTGCTCCATAACTTGTCCGCCTGCTCTGAGGCTGCGGACATCAATCCGCACGATCCTATACGATCGGGCTGATTGACACCCTCTGCTAGCGGCCTGGCCGCAAATCTGCAGGGAACAGCATTGCGCAAGCAGTTCACTAGAGCTGCTTGTGCAATGATAAATGCCGACAGCGTATGCTGTCGCCATTTATCGATGTGCAGCGGACATGATACGCTACATTGTATCATGTCCGCTCACACTTTCATAAATTGACCCCCATGTGCGTACCTGGTGATGTCACCAGCACTCCCATGAAGCCTGGGACTGAATATATTATACATGTGTATTGTTATGCATATATTCAAGTGTTAACACTTCAGGTCTCCAAAACCGCTAAATTTTCCAGCACTATTTTGTGTTGTGCTCAAGTGCAACACTTAACTCACTTGCAACATAACTGATAATAGTGTGCCCTGCCCTACCTGTTAAATTGAAAAAAGAAAATCCAATTGACTTTTATTATTATCATTTATTTGTATAGTGCCGCAAAATTCCGTAGCTCTGGGTAAAGACATAGGGGTATACAATGACAAGGATTTGTAACAAGATACAAAACATAAACTAAACAAATCTAGTACAGGAGGAAGAGGGCCCTGCTCCGGAGAGCTCGCACTCTAAAGGCTGAGGGTGCAGAGACATAAGGTTTGGGGTAGCTTGTCACATACATTATAGCTGCAGCAGTAACTCAGGCAATTGAAGAATTATTTTGGTTAGGATGAAAAACAGAGGAGAGATGCCTCTCTGAATAGGTGGGTTTCTAAAGAGCGTCTGAAGCTATACAAGGTTGAAGTCTTATGAAAGAACAATTTTCCTTTAACTATGAAAAAAAATATATATAAAAAGAACAATATCTATATTTTCCTTTTGAAACTAAGTAATGTGAAATAGTATGAAAACTGTATATAGGAATAACTCCATTTTTGTTTGCGTAATCTCACATTATTTTTATACAAAAAAAAAAAGACAAAAATTACTAGACAGAAGTCCCTTGAAAGCGTCATGAAACCTCAAATTTTTCTTTCATGTTTCAGATTACAATTTTAAACAGCTTACCAATATACTCCAATGATCTAATTTACTTTGTTCGCTTGATATCCTTTGTTGCAAAGAAAACCTAGGTAGGCTCGGGAGCAGCAAAGCATTACTGGGAGCTAGCTGCTGATTGGTGGCTGCAAATATATGCCTTTTGTGATTGGCTTACCTGATATGTTCCGCTAGCTCCCAGTTGGGTTATCGCTGCTCCTTCAACAAAGTTTATTAAGAGAACAAATCAAATTTGATAATAGAAGTAAATTGGAAAGTTGTTTAAAATTGTATGTTCTCTCTGAACCATGAAAGAAAATAAATTGAGTTTCATGGCCCTTTAAGCACTAGGATATCTTTCCTACCCCTCTATTCAAGTTAGAGATAAGAAAAGCAAACTGATTGTATTGTAATCACATTCCAGTGACAAGTTCCCCCTTTCTCTCTTATCAAAAAAAAGATCCAAGTATTTAAGTTTCTTCCAGACCTTTCCGGATAAAATGTCACTCACACCCGCAAACAATGCAATATTTGTTTAATAAGTGATTGCTGCCATGGGTACAGTAAATAAGAGGACTGGAATTTGTGTTTATGAACAAACACATCATCCTTGCATGATCAATTTAACATTAACCAGGTGCAATAATCCTCAGATTTTTGTAGGTGACACTCAGGGCAGGACTTATGTAAACAGCACAGGGAGGAGAAACAGGGGGCCAACTCTCAGGGATATTAGGTCCTGGGCAAATGTATTACAGAGTAAACAGCTGGGAAGAACTTAAGACAAACAAACAGTCATTCTTCTGACATTCACAGAGGCAGAAAAAGGTTGTAAATTACATACATCAGCTGCTGACCACCGTGAAATCAAACCAGTTTTGGCGACTAGAATTTCTTGTTTACACAATGCCATGTTTGCTTATAAACAGTAATTTGTAGTTACCAACTTGGAATTACTCATCGTCCTACAGAACAGTAGAACCAGAGAAATCCTGTTAACTCTTTCAGGGTAGCCACTTGATGAAGAATAAAAGCAAAGCTTTGAATAAACAGAAATAAATAAAAGAACAGAAAATACAATGTAATAAAATGGAACTACTGATAATCAAAATATTCTAACCTGGTTAGAATCTGTAACTGAACTCATATATTAGAGGGATAGTGTACTGTGTACTCGACATTGTTTTTCCACCTGTAGAAGTGTATTAAATTGGTGGCAAATAGATCATTTACCTTTATTTTGGCATTTGAAATAATTGGTTTTGCACATGGCATCCCTACCTATAGAAAAGCTGTTAAATAGCTTGAAGAATAAATTACACTCCTAGTTGGAGAACGGAGGGATGAGTAATAAAATGTTAATTTTCAATTGCTCTCTCTACGGGGTCGATACTCGCATGGGCAGCCCTCATGTAATTCTGTAGAAAAAGGGGGGCTGTCCCTGCAAGTGGCGAGACATCTCCCATAGAAATAACGAGAGCTCTCTGTTAGGTAAAAGTTTGCAATGGAGGATGAAGTACATAGGAAGACCCCGGTATATGTTCAAACATTAATATTACCCCTAATACAAATCAAATTATGCTGTTTTCAGGGCATTGTACCTTAAATTCGCTGTTTTTTTCATATGCATAGGTTTTCCTTTCAGAGTAATATGTTTGAGTATTTTGACAAAAGCTTTTAAGTTGTGAGAAAAAATCAGTGAGATCTGTAGGGCAAAAATGTTTACAGAATTAGGCTAGGATTAAAGAGCCAATTTCATACACGCCCATGTAACAGCCATTTTACAAAAAAAAAAAACACTTGTATTTTGTACTTATAAGTATGAATTTCAGTTTTTTGCATAAACAGTGCACTTTAATGACAATTTACGCTGTGCATATTTAATACACATTTAGTGAAAGTTAATCCTAGCGTTTCACAAACGCTAGGATTGACTATTGAAACGAATAATACTTCATGTAGAAAGCTCCATTATTTGTCACAGCCGATCGGCGATTTGAGCTACTAACAAAGCCCACGGCTAAAAAAACTTTTTACTAAGAGGTGACGTTTTCACCTCTTAGCCAATAGCAGTGCAGTAAATCCGGCTTGGCACCCATGGGAGCCGGATTTACCACACTGCTATTGGCTAAGAGGTGAAAACATCACCTCTTAGGAAAAAAAAAAATTGCCGTGGCATTTGTTAGCAGCTCAAATCGCCAATCGGTTGAAACAAATAAAGGAGCTTTCTACATGAAGTATCTTATACTTCATGAATGAAAGTCCCTTTTATTTTTTTCAATAGTCAATCCTAGCGTTTGTGAAATGCTAGGATTGACTTTCACTTTAATACAATTAATGTCTGTGTAATTTACATACAAAATTGAAACTTTTCATAAAATACGATTTTTGGTGAAAAATTTTGTTTACGATTTTTGATGCACCTTAACAATACTTTTTTTCCTGCAGGATATACAGACAGAGATAATATAAAGAAGCATGTGTGTGTATAGAAAGTGATAAAGAAGTAATGCACCCTCACTATAGAACCTGGGAAGATTGGTTTTGTATACAAATAGAAAAACATATATATTAGTGGTGCATAGGAGGGAGAAGGCACAGGCCAATCACACACTTCTGCTGGACCTTACGACATGCTTTGAGCCATTGGTTCTTCTCCACTTTACATACATTAAACACCCCCATTATGTGTAAGTGTGTGCATGATAAATATTTAAGCAGAGCTTTCAATGCCAGATGGGCTTGCAGTGGCAGTTCTAGGGGGTGATGGGGGTATGCACCCCCATTCATTGCTGCAGAACCCCCAAAACTCAAAGGTGCTAGATGCCCTGAGTGATTGCTTTTCTACATATCAAGGATGAGAAGGGTTATAAAATAAAGGCTGGTGAATGAAGTATAAAATAAAGACTCTCCTGCTAACTTTTCTTTAATTTTGCAACCCAAAATATTATCTAGAACCTTTGCAGTAGTCACAGCTTGGTAGTTCTGAGCCTCTGTCTTCCTCTATTAATGTCCTTGAGACATATAATAATGTAAAAGAAGTGTCTAATTCTACACTACATCTGCTTTACATGATCGCCTTCTGTTTAATCAGGGGATGGCAGCTAGCAACATTAATATTATTATCAGCATTATCTATAAAATGCCAATATTCTTGTAGTCATGTGTATGGGTGTGTTACATATATAACAATGTTTATTTTAAACAAAACGAGAAGAGGACCCTGTTCTTGAGTAAATGTATGAGTGTTTGTCTTCATTGGTCCTGAAATGCTGAATTAAAATAGAATTTCAAATTCCCTTACAATTAGCAAGCCTTTGTAAAAAGAATAAGTGTATGTGTGTATCTATATATCAATCTATACCTATCTATCTATCTATCTATCTATCTATCTATATATAAATGAAATACCAGGCAATCCCCATGAATGAGAGATAAGGTACTGTACATTTTGGTATTGGGCAATGAGGAAACTAGACATGGACTCATTGCCCATGTGCCCAGAAGGATATGGCTGCATATTGCTGATGAGACCCATAAAAGGCCAACATGATCATCTGGGGTTGCCATGTCTCCCATTCAGGCAGCAATCCCCTGGTATTTCAGAACACACATGTGCGTTTCAGGCATGGCCAGACTTATATAATGCAGGAAACATTCTATCTGCACATTCTGGGCAAAAAAAGAGTGTGCTCCTGAATGGCAACTAGCAGCCATAGAACAAGCTATTGTGATTTTGTTAATTTCCTTGAGGATCGGTCTTCATTAGATGTAAACCCATTGGCAATGTGCACAGAGGGACATGGCTTCACCTCACTGACAAGGTCCACATATGGCTGAAACGTACCTACTGACATACTGCAGGAAATCACCATTCTGTGAAAGGCACATTCTTGGCAAACTTATTGTGATTTTGTTTGCTTACAGACTGAACACTTCTCTCTTTATTTATTTTATTTTTTTGAGATATCGGTTTTGGCAGGTTTTGATGCTTTGTGGGGGTTTAGATGGAAATAAAGAAACAGGGTCATACAGAGAAGAAGGAGGGATGGCAGAATTAAACTTCCAGTTTGGGTCACTCTGACAAACTGCAGGACAAATGTGGGACATGTATATACCATGATAGCAGAACAAATATACAAGAGAATTGCTAGAAGGTTAAATAAGAGCAGGAGAATAATGTCTGTCTGACAACTAGTCACCCAGTGTACAGAAATTAATCTTATAGATGAGGAAAAAAATGAATCAGTCTATGTCAAATGTAGTAATATGTTTGCTCTATTCTTTCAGATGTATTCGTTAAATAAACACAATATCTATCACACCATTATGGGAAAGAAGATGCATAGGACTCGATTTATCAAACACGGGTGTACATATTCGCCCCTGTTGCCCGGCTTCTCCTTTGGCAGGCAGCAATCCGCTCCTGTGCGCTCGTATGCAACTCTGCCCCCTGCCCATGCACAGCCAATCATGTGCAGGCAGGAACTGTCACTCTCCTCATTCGGAAGAGAACAGGGAGATTGAAATTCTCCACCTAAGAGGTGGAGAACAGGGCAGGGAAGCAGCGGTCTGATGACCGCTGCTTGATAAATCCTTACTGCAGGTTCGCTTGTGTGAACGTGCAGTCAAAGGGGAGAGAAGGGCTTGATAAATCGAGCCTTTTGTCAGTCTGCACTTTTACAACATCTTCATGTAAGTCGGCATTGTTTGGAGAAGGGGATAGACAATGTCTAGACTACCAAAATAATTGCACAAAACTATCCCATTGAAGTTGGATTTTAAAGCAATTGAAACCTTATGAAAATACATATAAAACAAATGGTGTGCAACAATCAGATTGCAAATGATCAATCACAAACAACACTTTATTGGCATCTCCAAGTGAATGTGAAGTATTTGAACAAGGGGCTTTGTTGCTTTTATAAACTACCAACATGGTAGCTATTAGTGCAAAATATATATATATCTATATATACATACCCGCCAACTGTCCCGATTTTCGCGGGACAGTCCCGATTTTAGGGGTCTGTCCCTCTGTCCCGATTTGCCCCAGGCATTTAAAAAAAAATTTTTTTTTTTTTTTAATTCTATTGGGCCCATACTCAGAAGCAGCTGGCTTTGCTCTCACAGGGTTAGATACCTGTTATATTCCCTGTGGAAAAGGAATGGTGTGTGGGTTAAGCAGGAGTAAGAAGGCTGTATACACTCTGACAACGGGCAATGGTGACCTCTCTAACCTACCTCTGGTAATGATGATATCTAACCCCTGGTGATAATACTAGCATGCCTTCAGTTTTATACAATGAGCAGTGGCAGCCGCAGACTGCCAGCTAATGTGCTTGCCAACCCCAGGACCCCATACAATGAATTACAGATACCCATATGATGTAGTGTGTGTGT